>NW_004447814.1:0-1924 GCF_000243295.1 Trichechus manatus latirostris
CTCAACAATGGAGTCAAAACAGAAGATAGAATATCTGAATTAGAGGGCAAATTATCTGAACTTACCAAGTCTCAAGAGAAGCAAGAGAAAAGAACAAAGAAAATGGAACTAACCCAAAAAGAAATATGGAATTCAATTAAGAAAACTATCATTAGAATTATTGGAATCCCAGTGCACCATGGCAGCAATAAGCGCACAGAAACAATTTTCCAAGAGATATTCAGAGAGAATTTCCCAGACCTGAGTAGAGAACCAAACCTACAGATACAGGAAGCTACATGAACCTCAATCAGAAGAGACACAAAAAGATCAACTCTGCGACATATTCTAAGAAAATTCTTGAAAACCAAAGACAAGGAGAGAATTTTGAGAGCAGTAAGCGAAAAACACAATTAACATACTGTAGGTCTTTCATAAGAATCAGTGCAGATTTTTCCCCAGAAACTCTAGAGACCAGAAGACTATGGAGTAATGTATGTAAAATTCTGAAACAAAACAATTGCCAACCAAGAATACTTTACCCAGGAAAGATGTCATTCAAAAACGAGGTGATAATCAAGACATTCCCAAACAAACAAAAGCTCTGGGAATTTGCTACCACCCAAACAGCTTTGCAAGTATTTCTCAAGGGAGAACTCCAAATAGAAAACCAAGAACATTAAGAAATCAGTACAAACTGAACCTATTGAATATAGGTTGTATATTGACGTTAATGGAGACACATCAACAGAAATAGGGGATGGAAGAGCATATCAGGAATAGATTTAGTATATTAAGGTTGTATGTTAACAGTTACTCTTAAGCTAAATGTTGTAGTAATTGTATGTCCTGTAACATAACATATGTGGTAACGACTAAGAAATCACTAAGAAAAAACACTCAGGAGAAAAGAACTAAGTTAACAAAAAAGGTTCATCACAAGAAAGTGCCCAAATACAAACAAAAACAGAAAAATCAGTGTAATAAACAAGATAACGAAACACCCAAAAACAAATAACAAAATGAGTGAGGTAGACAATTCATTTTCAGTCATAACCTTAAATGTAAGAGGTCTAAACGCCCCATGCAAAAGCCAGAGAGTGACAGAATGGATGAAAAAAAAAAACATGATCCTCCCTTTTGCTTTCTACAATAAACTCACCTTATACACAAAGACATAATCAGACTGAAAGTAAAAGGAAGGAAAAAAATATTCCATCCAACAGCAAACAAAAAGAGCAGGGGTGTCCATACTAATATCAGATAAAATAGACTTTAAATCACAATCTGTTACAAGAGATAAAGAAGGACATTACATAATAATAAAAGGGATAATTCAACAAGAAGACATATCGTTGTTGTGTTGTTGTTAGATGCTGCGATCGAGTCAGTTCTGACTCATAGGGACGCCAAGTACAACAGAAGGAAACATTGCCCAGTCCTGTCCTGAGTAATCCTCATAATCATTGTTATGTGTGAGCCCATTGTTGCAGCCACTGTGTAAATCCATCTTGTTGAAGGTCTTCCTCTTTTTCGCTGACCAGCGTTGTATCCAAAAAGTAGACATAACAGTTATAAATATATATGCACCTAACAGCAATGCATCAAAGTACATGAAACAAATTCTGACTAATATGAAAGGAGAAATATACAACTCTACAATAATAATAAGAGACTTTAACACACCACTTTCAATTATAGACAGAATATCTAAAAAGAAAATCACTAAAGACATTGAGAACTTAAAAATAAAACCATAAGCCAATTGGACCTAGTGGACATATATAGAACACTCCACGCAACATTCAATCAGTACACATTCTTCTCCAGCACACATGGATCATTTTCCAGAATAGACCATTAAATGAATAATTTATTTTATAAGGATCTGCACAAAGCTAGTTCTTATGAGGTGGAGGTTAAAGATGTCCCAAACGTCCAACTT
>NW_004447815.1:0-1920 GCF_000243295.1 Trichechus manatus latirostris
GTACAAGTTGTTCTGGCTTCCCCAGTATTGTGTACTGTCTTACCCTTCACCAAAGTTACTACTTATCTATTGTCTGTTAAGTTCCCCCGCAGCCCCTCGTAACCAACAAAGATTGTTTCTTTTTGCGTGTAAACTTTTACATGAGTTTTTACAGTAGAGGTCTCATACAATATTTGTCCTTTTGTGATTGACTTATTTTCCTCAGCATGATGTCCTCCAGTTTCATCCATGTTATGAGATGCTTCACTGATTCAACATTGTTTTTTATCATTGCATAATACTCCATTGTGTGTATGTACCATAATTGGTTTATCCATTCATCTGTTGATGAGAATCTAGGTTGTTTCCATCTTTTTGCTGTTGTGAACAGTGCTTCAATGAATATGGGTGTGCATATGTCTATTCGTGTGATAGCTCTTATTTCTCTAGGATATATTACTCGGAGTGGGATTGCATTTTGTAATGCTGATGTTTTCTTTGTTCCTCTTACTCTCCTGTGCTGAGTTCCTTTTGTTTGTGGTTTTTTTTTTCATTTGTTTTCGTACGTTTCGTTTTTATTGAGACTTTATGGTTTTCTTCTTTATTTTGATGAGTAGATTTGTTAACTGTCTTTGTGGTTACCTTGAAATTTACCCTTGTCCTCCTAGATTTGAACCAGTCTATTATTACTTGGTATCACCTTGCCTTCCTCTCCACTAGAAGGTGCTATACCTACACCGTTTATTCCCTCTTTTATTGTTCTGATGCTTTGTCATTTACAGATTAACCTCTCTGGTTCCCTGTTGTAATTCTTTTGGTTTCGGAGAGTCCTTAAGAGTTCATTTCCTAGGTTGGTATCTGGCTAATACAATCCTGTGTCCTATATTCAGCCTGTGGTCTGATGTTGTTTGCTCTCAGATCGAAGGACTCCCTTTAATAAGTCTCGTAAGTTTGGTTTGGTTTTTACATAGTCCCTTAATTTCTGTTTATCTGGAACTGACCTAATTTCACCATCATATTTGAATGAGAGTTTTGCAGGATATATTATTCTTGGCTGACAATTTTCTTCTTTCAAGGTTTTATATATGTCATTCCATTGCCTTCTTGCCTGCATGGTTTGTGCCAAATAATCCGAGCTTAGTCATATTGTTTCTCCTCTGTATGTGACTTTTTGTTTTTCTCGAGCTGCCGTCAAGATTCTTTGTTTGCCTTTGGTAGCAAGTGTGATTATGATATGCCTTGGTGATTTTCTTTTGGGGTCTATCCTATATGGGGTTTGTTGAGCTTCTTGGATGGTCAGCTTTTCATCTTTCATGATATTGGGGAAGTTTTCTGTTAGCAGTTCTTCAATGATCCTCTCTGTGTTTTCTGTGTTCTTCCCCTGTTCTGGAACTCCGATCACTCGAAAATTTTTGCTTTTGATTGTATCCAACATAATTCTCAGGGTTTCTTATTTTCCTTCGTTCTTTTTTCTGATTTTTCCTGAGTTGTATCCAAGTGTTTGTCTTCAATTTCGCTGATCCTATTTTCCATCATTTCAAACTTGCTCCTCAGTCCTTCTATGACACTGTCCATTTCTGAAAACTTGTTGTCTATCTTTTGGATTTCTAATTGTTGTTTTTATATGATTTCTAGCTGTGAATTTATTTTAGCATTTTGTTCCTGTATTATTTTCTTGAATTCTTCCATTTTTTGGTCTGTATTTTCCATGAATTTGTCTATTTTTTTCCTCATTTTTGTCTGCTTTATTTGCTTCAACTCTTGGATAATTCTGAATATTAGAGATTTGAATTCCCTATCAGTTAGGTCTAGTGCCTTTTCTTCTACTGGAAGGTCATCTGGTGTTTTATTTTGGAAGCTGACTGGAACCATCTTGTCCTGTTTTTGTAAATGTTTTGATATTGTCTGTGGTCTTCGGGGCATTCAGTGGTTATTTTCCTC
>NW_004447816.1:0-1924 GCF_000243295.1 Trichechus manatus latirostris
ACCTCCACCTATCTGGTGAAGTGCTGTGAATGCTCCCACATCACTGGACCGACTTCAGGAGACAGCACCCTGCCCAGTCCACCCTCAGTTACCTTGCTAAACAAGTGTACAGCGAGGTGGGCTTGCCTTGCCTGCTGCTGCCTTGCCCACCCAGCCGAAGTGGTTAGAGCTATCACGCCCAGAAATGAGCAAGTAGCAAAGCATGCCTGGCCCACCCACCCTGACATATCAAAACAAAACAAAGAAGCAGGACAAAACAAACAAACATACAATCAATCAATAAGAAAATAATACTTTATTGTCTTAGAGATAGCAGTCAATATCAAAACATAAAAAAGCAGGTTGAGATGGCTCCAGCAAGTGACCAAAGTATAGAATCAGGTTACCTTCCGGTATAAGAAAATGCAGTGGAACTACCTGATATAGAATTCAAAAGGTTACTATTTAGGGCTCTCCAAGAAATTAAGAAAGACATCAAGGAAAATAAAGACAAAACCAAGGGAAAAATAGACAAAATGATGGAAAACACAGACAAAATCAATGAAAACATTGCCAAAATCAAGGAAAATACACAAAGCAATAGAAGAATTCAGGAAAATAATATAAGAACAAAACATCAAAATAAATAAACAAACAATCAGAAATTATACAAAAACAGCAACTAGAAGTCCAAAAGATAAATGACAAAATTTCAGACATGGACAACCCAATAGACGGTTTTAGGAGCAAATTTGAAACAATGGAAAACAGAGTCAGCAAAATTGAAGGAAAATCAATAGTTGTGACTTTGTCTGAGGAAAAAATCAGAGAAAAAAAATGAAGAAATCTAGGGAAAAAAAAAAAAAACCCTAAGAATTACATGGGACACAATCAAGAGCAAAAAATTTGAGTGTGATTGGAGTTCTAGAACAGGAAGAGAAAACAGAAGACAGAGAAGATTGTTGAAGATTGCTGACAGAAATCTTCTCAAATATCAAGAAAGAAGAAAAGCTGACCATCCAAGAAGCTCTACGAACCCCATATAAGATAGATCCTGAAAGAAACTCACCAAGGCATTTCATAATCACACTTGCCAAAACCAAAGACAAGGAAAGAATCCTGAGAGCAGCTAAAGAAAAACAAAAAGTCACTTACAAATGGGAAATAATAAGACTAAGCTCTGATTACTCAGCAGAAACTATGTGGACAAGAAGGAAATGGGATGACACATATAAAACCTTGAAAGAAAAAGTGGTCAACCAAGAATAATATGTCCTGCAAAACTCTCTCTCAAATGGGATGGCAAAATTAGGACATTTCCAGATGAACAAAAATTAAGGGAATTTGTAAAAACTAAACCAAACTGACAAGAAATATTAAAGGGGTCCTTTAGTTAGAGAACCAACAGCATCAGATAACAATGGAGTCTAGACACAGGAAAGCACTGCCCAGATGCCAACCTAGGTAAATAGCCCTCAATAATAAAACAAAACTAAAAGACTTAAAACAGGAAAACAGGGATGTCAATCTATAAATGATGACAATGTCAAAACAATAAAAGGGGGCATAAACAATGTAGGTATAGAACTTTTCAAATGGAGAGGAAGTAAAGGTGATATCAAGTAAGAAAAAACTGGTTCAAACTTAGAAAGATAAGGGTAAATTTCAAGGTAGTCACAAAGAAAATTAACAAACCTACTCATCAGAATAAAAAAGAAGAAAAACATAAAATCTCAGTAAACACAAAATCTATAATAATGAAAAAAAAACCCACAAACAAAAGTAACTTGGCACAGGAAATTAAGAGGAACAAAGAAAGCATCAGCACCACAAAAAAAAAAGAACAATATGACAGCAATAAACTCATACCTATAGATAATCACACTGAATGTAAATAGCTTAAATGCACCTGCAAAGAGACAGAGAGTGGCAAAATGGTTAAAAA
>NW_004447817.1:0-1924 GCF_000243295.1 Trichechus manatus latirostris
GAAAGATTAGTCCAAAGGACTAATGGAGCACCACGGCCTCCACCAGAGTGAGTCTAGTACAATTAGATGGTGCCCAGCTACCACCACTGACTGCTCTGACAGGGATCACAACAGAGGGTCCCAGACAGAATTGGAGAAAAACGTAGAACAAAATTCTAACTCACAAAAAAAGACCAGACTTATTGGCCTGACAGAGATTGGAGAAATCCCAAGAGTATGGCCGCTGGACACCCTTTCAGCTCAGTAATGAAATCACTCCAAAATGAGACTGATGGAGCCCAATAGCCCAGGGACAAGGACTAGAATGCAGGAGGGGACAGGAAAGCTGGTAATAGGGAACTCAAGGTCAAGAAAGGAGAGTGTTGATGTGTTGTGGGGTTGTTAACCAATGTCATAAAACAATATGTGTACTAACTGTTTAATGAGAAACTATTTGTTCTGTAAACCGTCTAAAGTACAATTAAAAAAAAAAAAGCAAAGTTGGCCGTAATGGTTAATATGTACATTTCATTGACTCTTAGTGTCATGCGCTATTTTAAGCATTTCCATGTGTTAACTCTAATCCTCTATTATAGGCTGCACTTTGCTCATGAAAAAACACCAACAGCTCACCATTTTCTTTGCAGCTGTGAAAGATCAGGTGTTCCAGTGCTGGCAAATGAGATGTGATCACAACTCATTAGACAGGGCTTTCGAGAAAGGCAGAAACTCAACTAGTACAGTGCCTAAAAATGAAGCAGCCTTGAGGATGTGAGGAAGGAACCCCTTGCTGAGGGTGATGGAGTGGAAAGATATGAGAAGTATTGCATTAATTGAGGATCCCTACCTTATGTGAGAAAAAATGAACTCCTGTATAAGCCGCAGTAGTCATGTTTCTGTTACATGCAACTAACCTTAAAATCCTAACTGGTTCAGTTGATAACAGGAACATTTTGCTATTAGCAATTCCTTCATCCTTTCATTCAATAAATATTTTTGAACACTTACTATGTGCCAGGCACTGTCCTGGGTGCTCGGGTTATATCATTGCACAAAACAGACAAAGATACCTGTTTTCAAGGTGCTTATGTTTTAGAGATGGTAGACAAACAATAAATAGTAAGCATAATAGGAAAGCTTATTATATAGTTTATTAGAAGATGATAAGTGCTGTGGGAAAGAGAAGGTAGGTTAGTATAAGGGAGAATGGAGATTAATAGTGCCAGCGTGTGATGGTTAAGATTGTTTGTCAACTTGGCTAGGCCATGATTGTCAGTGTTTTAATGTAATCACTCCCATGATTGAATATACTGTGAGTAGACAATCAGATGAAAGGGAGTCTCCTTGGAGGTGTGGCCCGTATCTGTATATAGGCAGAGTTCTGGGTTTTTGCTCTGTCTGGATCCTGCGGCTGCTTCCTGTCCTATCATCTTCTGTTCTTGGGACTTGAGCTGTCAGCTTATCTGCCAAACCTGGGATTCGTCGATCTGCACAATCTGTGAGCAGGAGCCCTGCTCTCCGACCTGCCCATCTTGGGCTTGCCAGCTTCTGCAGCTTTGTGACTTGGGAGAGGCCTCTACTCTGATGCACAGACTTGGGACGTTCTAGCCTTTACAATCATGTGAGCTGTTTGCTTGATATAATCTCTCTCTATATATATTTATACACTCTACTGGTTTTGCTTCTCTAGAGAACCCAGCCTAAGACATTTGGTACTGGGAGTGGTTCTAGAGAAACAAAATTGTAAGGATGAGGTTTCTAAATTGGTTCTCAAGTCTGGTTAGTCATAAAGATGTTGATGACTCTGCTTCCAGCACTAAAGAGGTCACTGCTAGTCCATGGAGTGAGGTGGTGATACATATATGCAAAATATCACCATCGGTAGATCAGGTATTGGTGAAAGGTGAAGCTCAGGATGAACACATGTGTGATATCTTTCTACAGC
>NW_004447818.1:0-1922 GCF_000243295.1 Trichechus manatus latirostris
CAAGACTGGAATCACACCATACACAGTTTAGATCTGCTTTGTTCATTTGGCCATGTCATGGAAGTTTCCGTTTTCTGACAGTTGTGACCATTATATTTACCTAACATTTATTGAGTACTTACCACGAACCAGGCCATTCAAAGCATTTTACATATATTAACTCATTTAATCCTCACAGCAACCCTTCCAGATAGGTACTATTATTACCCCCACTTAATGGATAAGCTAACTGTGGCACAGAAAGTGAGATTTGAAGGCAGACCACAATGCCTCTCCAACTGGCTCCTAATGAAGCGTCCTTCTGCTGATCTGAACTCTGTTCCCTTGGTGGGAACCCCCCTACCTCACATCCACACCCATAAGTCTAATCCTCTTTCCATGAGACAGCCTTCCAAGTATTTCTTTGAGGTCCACATGCCTTGTCTTTTTCAGACTTAACATCCTTATCTCTTCAGCTGTCCTTCATGGCTGGAAGACCTTCCATCATGCTGGCCACACAGGCAGGCCTGCCTCCTCTGGGTGGCTAGAAACAAACGCATGACTGTGGTGACCTGTCCAGGGAAGACTGGAACCAGACTGTCAACCCACATGCTGGATACCAGACACCTGCAGTGCAGCCAGGGGTGCATGGGCTTTTACCTATAGCACCTGAGCTGCTGCAATGAACAGCATGAGCTTTCTCCAGATCCCTCTGGCCCTCCCAGCTCCGTGGCCTGGCTCCTCCCAGCCTTTTAAGCCAGCTCAGAGAAGAGGAGTTAAGTATTTGCAGAGGCCTTAGCTTGGCTGGGCTGGGTGCTTCCATGGCACCCTGGTGGGGACCAAAATGGCCTGCCTGCGTCATTGGGCATAAGGGGAGCCCAGGGCTGGCAGCAGTGCCAGAAGCTGCCTAGCAGCACCAGATGGCTTCTAAGTTTTATACCGAGATATCCCAAGAATTCAGAAGAGCCAATCCACCAGAATGGAGACAGGAGGGATTAGCGAGGAAGTAACCTGGGGTTCTTATACCTCGGAAGGTGTGGGAATTGCACAATAGGCACATCCAGTAGGGCCTCTTACATTCCTGGGTTTGGTTTAGGAACAAAAAAGGCAGCTTTGTTTGCCTTTCATCTGACACTGACCCCTGAAAGGTAGGTCAGGGCAGACTTCAGGTAAAATCTCCAAGGTCAAGGTATTTGACCTTAATACCTTCCTCCCTTTTCGGTATCCTTCGCCCAACCCTTCTTATTTTCTCTCAGGGCCCTGATGAAAGAAGGAGAGTAATCTGATAAGCAATTCCACGTTAAGGCATTAGTGGTGGGTGGACGCTTAGCTGTGCTACTCCTCTCAGGGAATGTGCTTCAAAATTAAATTCCCATTTTCACAGAGACCTCTTGAAGACCAAAATGCCTGTATCTAAAGATACTTCCAGCAAGAGAAACATCTTGCTGTCTTCAAATTACAACAGCATGACCAACAGTCTCCTCCATCTATGCACAATAAGAACAAATAATACAGATCCTGACATCTTTGGGCCTCCGTTTCCTCATTTGTGGAATGAGGATAATAGTAGCACATACCTCAGAGGGGTGTGTGAGAATTAAATAATACATATGACGTTCTTAGAATTATACCTGGAACATAGTTAGCCTTTAATATGTGTTAGCTATTATTTTTACTGAGAATTATTATCTTGATTATAGGAAGATTCACATATACCATGTCATTTTATCCTCACATCAGCTCTGTGGAGTAAGTATTATTGTCCCCATTTTATAAAGAAAGGGAGTTGAGGGATTAAGTGTGCAGCTAATTAAGTGAGCTGGCACAGGGGCTCTCTGTCTGGGAAGCTCGGGTGAAAGGGTCAGTCCGTTTGCTCAGCAAGGGTTTCAGGAAAGCCAACAATGGACAAACCCTGGGCCAGCCTGGAGGACACGAGAGAAGCT
>NW_004447819.1:0-1921 GCF_000243295.1 Trichechus manatus latirostris
AAATCAAAGCTAAAATGCTGAAAACAGGGAAACAGAGACATCAATATGTAAAAGATGACAACATTAAAACAAAAAAGAGGGACTAAAAAACGTAGTCGTAGATCTTTCATATGAAGAGGATGTCAGCGCAATACAAAGAAATAAAAGACTGGTTTAAACTTAGAAGAATAGGGGTATATATTAAGGTAACCACAAAGGAAACTAACAATCCTACACATCAAAATAAAAAAACAAGAAAAACACAAAGACTCAGCAAATATAAAATCAACAACAATGAAAAAGATGAAAAGAAAATACATAAGAAAAATGACTCAGCACAGAAAATTAAGTGGAACAAATAAACTCAACAACACAAACCAACTAGACTCACCAACATCTACAGAACACTCCACCCAACAAAAGCAAAATTCAAATTCTTCTCACACGTGCATGGAACATTCTCCAGGATAACCCAGATGCCAGGCCAAAAACAAGGACACAAATCCCACCAACTATATTCTCCCATCACAATGGAGTAAAATTACAAATCAGTAACAGAGAAACTTGGGATATCCACAAATATTTGGAAATTAAACAACACAATCCTAACTAATCATTCAAAGAAGAAATCAAAGGGGAAATCAGAAAATACTTTGAGATGAATGAAAATGCAACATACCAAAACTCACAGGATACAGCTAAATCAGTGCTTAGCGGGGTTTTCATAGCTGTAAATGCCTATATTTAAAAAGAAAAATCTCAAATCAACAGCCTACCTGTCTGCCTTAAAATACAGAAAAGAGCAAAAGAACAAACTAAACCCAAAGCAAGCAGAAGGAAGGAATAAAGATTACAGCAGAAATAATTGAAAAGCTACCATAAGCAGAAAAACAATAGAGAAAAGCAACAAACACAAATTTAGATCTTTGAAAAGATCAAAATTACTGACAAACCTTTAGACAGACTGACCAAGAAAAAAAAAAAGAAAGAACACTCAAACTAATAAACACAGGTGTATTACTTACAGAAAAAAAAGAATTACAAATGAATGCTATGAACAATTAAATTCCTAGAAAGATAGAAACTACTCAATTTGACTCAAGTAGAAATAAATAATCTGAACAGACCCATAACAAGTAAAAAGATTAATTAATAATCAAAAAACTTTTCACAAAGAAAAGCCAGGACCAGATGGTTGCACTGGTCGATTCTACCAAACATTTAAAAAAGTATTAACACCATTCCTTCACAAACTCTTCATTAAAAAGTTTTTTTTAAAAAAAGGAGAATAGAACACTTTGCAACTCATTCTATGTGGCCAGTATTATAATTATACCAAAACAAGACAAAGACATCACAAGAAAATAAACCTACAAACCAATATCCTTTATGAATACAGGAGCAAAAAATTCTTAACAGCATATCAAAAGGATTATACACCATTATACACCATGACCAAGCCGGACTTATCCCAGAAATACAGATTGGTTCAACATACAAAACAAAACAAAAAAACCTAATCAATATAATACACCATATTAACGGGCATATTAATGGTCCTTTAGGACAAAAATCAGATAATCATCTCAATAAATGAAGAAAAAGCATTTGACAAACTCTAACACCCTTTCGTGATAAAAACATTCAACAAACTAGGGATAGAAGGAAACTTCCTCATCCTGACAAAAGGCATTTGTGAAACGTCCACAGTCAACATTATACCTAACAGTGAAAAACTTATACCAGGAACAAGACAAGGATGTTCACTATTGTCACTTATGTTTCATATTTTACTGGGGGTTTTAGCCAGGTCTATCAGACAAGAAAAGGGAATAAAATGCATATAGATTGGAAAAGAAAACCTAAAGCTTTGCAGATGATAGAATCTTGTATGAAGAAAATCCTAAGCAATCCACAAAAAGAAAACTATTAGTGCTCATAA
>NW_004447820.1:0-1921 GCF_000243295.1 Trichechus manatus latirostris
TTGACTCCATCCAGTCATTAAGGTCTGCTCTACTTTGAGGAAGCAGCTTTCCCCCAGTCGTATTCTGAGTGCCTTCCAACCTGAGCAACTTATCTTCCAGCACTATATCAGACAGTGTTCCGCTGCAATTCGTAAGGTTTTCACCAGCTAATTCTTTTCAGAAGTAGACTAGAGGGTCCTTCTTCCTATTGTGTGTTAGTCTGGAAGCCCAGCTGAAACCTGTTCACCACGGGTGACCTTGCTGGTATTTGAATACCAGTGGCATAGCTTCCAACATCACAGCAACACGCAAGCCCCCCGTAGTACGACAAACTGACAGACGCATGGGGAATATATGCATATGGGGAGACAATTTTGATTCCAGAAAAAATAAATGGCTCAAAGCAAGCTAGGTACAATGAGGATTATAAAGAGAAAAGAAGGGAGAAATATGGAAGATCAACCGTTGGCTAATCTTAACATTATTGATCGCACCCTGTCTGCCCCCTTTTACTGAGATCAACTGATACCAGGTCACAAGGTGGTCTCTGGCCCTCCACCCTGTCATATCTTTTGAAATTCAAATTTAGTAAGTTTGGCTTCCAATAGGAAAGACAAGATTAGCAACTTTGTGTCAAAGAAAAGCCACCGACAGGATTAATTTTTGTCAGGAATTTCTTCACAGTAAATATTAGGTGTCACTGGTAAGGAAACCTTAAAATCAAAGTAAGATGTCTGTTATTAATTTTTCTGTTCGACAAGTTAAAGAGCAGAACTTCATCGAAGAGTCACTGAAAGTTACAGCAATAGAAAGGGCAGTGGGGGCAGAAAACAATGGGAGCAAGAAAACAGTTGATAGCACCAAGCTATAAATCTCTACATCGCCACTTTGGGCGTCCACTCTCCAGCTTCCTGAATGTTGAAGAGCTGGCTGCTTACTTCCAGCCTAACCCTTGTGGTGGCTAGTAGCTCCCCTGGTGGATCAGGGCTTATTTCCTGCACTAAGTTCTGACTAATTCAAAAGGTGGAAATAGTTATTTTACTCATTCCTTCTCCCTTTCATTTTCCATGGAGCCCTGAGGGGTTAAAGGCAGTGCATATACATGGTAATGCCAAGCACAAAGGACTGGAATGAGATTCTCCCACTTCTCAGAGAAACAAACGAACTCAATGACTCTGCTCAGCAAGTGGCTCCAAGGTTGAGGTAGGAACCTTCAATGGTGCCCATGAGACCAGCTTTGGCTGGAAGAAAGGCAACATGGGTGGGGGATGGGTGAGAGGAGTACCTCCTCGGGTTGATGCTTCTCATGGACCACAATCTACCATAGATTCCACCCTCTGCTGGCTCTCAGCATGGGGAGAAGTAGGTGGAAATGTGGGGGCAGGAAGAGAGTGAATGGGACTTCCAGTGCTCAGGATAGTCCAGAAGGAGAGAAAAGAGGAAAATGGTATGGAAAAAGGAGGGTTTGTGTCCATCCATTTGAGGGGCAGTTCCAGGTGAACAAGGAACATGTGTAAGCTGGTGGGTACAATTCTTATACTCTGGAAACACATTACTCAGATCTGTTTGGTCTGCTGCTTAAACCAGGGTAGAATTAAACCTTGTTTCTGTCACCTCTTGAAGGCTCTTGGAGGCCCTTTTCACCTTCTCTGCTGCTATTTTTTCTCGCAGGACATCATGGGTCTTTGAGCTTTCTGAATAGAAGAACTTTGCTGCCATTCTTTTTTTTTTTTTGCTAATTGATTTTTCTACTATCTTTATTTTGCTCCCAAATGTGTGTGTGTGCTATATTATATGTATAAAATAGTAGAATCTGTAAAGATGTATTTGCACAGATATATACATATTTGCACATACATACACAAGGAGCCCTGGTGGTACAACGGTTAAGCGCTCAGCCAGAGATTGGCAGTTCCATCCCACCAGTAGCTCCATAAGAGA
>NW_004447821.1:0-1918 GCF_000243295.1 Trichechus manatus latirostris
TCACTTCTGGGTCAGTCTCCCCTGTCAGGAATGCGAGCTCCATGATTTACTCCTGGCTAAATCCCTAGCAACTCATCAACACTCAGAAAATCCTTTCCTACGAAGGACTGGAAGGAGAGCTTCTGGCTCATCGTCATATTCCCCTTATTCATAGGATGCCACTCAGACTGACCTCTTGGTGCACAGACCCCTATGGACAAAGAAACCCCATAGAATGGTTCAGATTGCTGGGCTAGAGGAAGGACACCCCAAAGCTTGCAGCCAGGGAGCCTAGCCTTTAAGGGGAAGAGAAGATGGTGCAAACCCCTGCCACTCTCAGCAAGCACAGCCTGCCCTTGGAAGTCTCTTCCGCCACACGCACATACCCACGCATTTTCCCTGGTCACCTAGGAGCACTGCTTGGTATTTACGAGAGCAAGGGATGCTGCTATCGCAGGTCATTTAACCTACGAAGGCGGCACTCTGCTATTATTAAGAGTAGCTTTTTTCCGTCTATTTCATTAGCCAGGAACAATTTATGGTTACTGCTTGCTCTTCATCTCAGATGCAGAAATGGTGGTGACTCCTTACTGTGCAGACCATTTTATTCCCAGAGGGTCGTTTCACCTAGAAGTAATCCACAGAATAGCATATTCAACATCCTTAGCCTGACCTCTGGAACAAACACCAGGACATGGGCCCTCAGACCCCAGAGGCCCCCATCCTCAAAGACAAACTGGGTTCCAGATGAAAATAAGAGAGGGAGTAAAGGGAAGAGTCAGTCCTTTGCGACAAATTCTAAGTTACTTTGTGTTGTTTTATCCTAAGGCATCACACAGCGCCCACACCTTGAGTTTCTATCTTCAAATGAGTGATTTAGTCACAAAACTCATGGCACAGCCCTCAGCCTTGACTCTCAGTACTGAAATCCCCTGGGCTGCCACAGATCTGCATCCAAGTGGTCAGGAAAGGTAGTGAGGATTCCAAGGCAGAAGTAGAATCAATTAGTCAGTCAGACAACCAATAGTTATTGAGCTTCTACTACATGCCAGGCACTGCAGGCCCAATGGCGAACAGGATACAAGAGTCCCTGCCCAAAGAGTTGTTGTTGTGCTGTAAGGGGACAGAGAGGCAGACAAGACCATGAAGTGCCTTGAGACCAAGCAGAGTCCGGATTTCATTCTACAGGCAACCAGAAGTTATCAAGGGCTTTCAAGCTAAGAAAGTGACATTCTCTGAGTTACATTTTGTAAAGGCCATTCTGGCAGTTAGGAAGGAACAAATGGTTGGAGGACAACAGTAGAAGCAGAGAGATCAGTTAAAAGTCATTGTAGTTGTATCAGTTACCTAGGGCTGCAGTAACAAAAATACCACAAATTGAATGGCTTAGAAGAACAGAAATTTATTGTCTGACAGCTCTGGAGGCTGAGAGTCCAAGATCGTGTTGTTGGTCAGGTCAATTCCTTCTGAGGCTTGGAGGGAGAATCCGTTCCATGCCTCTCTCCTAGCTTCTGGTGGCTCCAGGCGTTCCTTGGCTCGCAGCTATAGCATCGCATGGTGTCCTTCCTGTGTCTCCCTGTCTCTGTGTATCTTATCTTCTTTTATAAGGACACCAATCACCTAGGATTGGGGACCCACCCTATTCCAGTATGACCCCATGTTAACCTGATGACATTTTCAAAGGCCTTATTTCCAAATAGGGTCACATGTACAAGTACAGGGGTTAGGACTTCAACCTATCCTTTTGAGGGGACACAATTCAATATCTATAGCAGTAGTAGATTCAGCAACTAAAGAAGAGAATTAGCCTGGGTTGGCTCTGGAGATGGTGGTTTGGGAATGGGTTCCAGGCATACGTTAGTGGTATTTCAATGAATAGAATGGTAGGGGAGGGTGAAAGGAAGAGAAGTATCAAGGATGACTCCTCAGTCTTTCCCTT
>NW_004447822.1:0-1827 GCF_000243295.1 Trichechus manatus latirostris
GAGCAGAATTGAGGCAATGGAAGTCAGAATTAGTGAGATTGAAGATAAAGCACTTGACACCAACTTATTTGAGGAAAAATCAGATAAAAGGATTAAAAAAATGAAGAAACCCTAAGAATTATGTGTGACTCTATCAAGAGGAATAAACTACCAGTGACTGGAGTACCAGAACGGGGGCAGATAACAGAAAATACAGAGAAAATTGCTGAAGATTTGTTGGCAGAAAACTTCCCTGATATCGTGAAAGATGGCAGGATATCTATGCAAGATGCTCATTGAACCCCACATAAGGTAGATCCCAAAAGAAAGTCACCAAGACATATTAGAATCAAACTTGCCAAAACCAAAGATAAAGAGAGAATTTTAAGAGCGGCTAGGGATAAACGAAAAGTCATCTACAAAGGAGAGTCAATAAGAATAAGCTTGGTCTACTCAGCAGAAACGATGCAGGCAAGAAGGCAATGGGATGACATATATAAAGCCTTGAAGGAAAAAAAACTGCCAGCCAAGAATTACATATCCAGCAGAACTGTCTCTCAGATATGATGGTGAAATTAGGGCATTTCCAGATAAACAGAAGTTCAGGGAATTTGCAAAAACCAAACCAAAATTACAAGAAATACTAAAGGGAATCCTCCAGTTAGAAAATCAGTAACATCAGATAACAACCCAAGACTAGAACACAGGACAGAGCAACCAGCTATCAACCCAGATAGGGAAGTAACAAAAGTAAATCAAAGCTAAAACACTGAAAATAAGGAAATAGATGTCAATATGTAAAAGATGACAACATTAAAACAAAACAGAGGGACTTAAAAAATGTAGACATAGATTTTTCATATGTAGAGAAAGTTAAGGCGATACAAAGAAATACAAGACTGGTATAAACTTAGAAAAATAGGGGTAAATATTAAGGTAACCACAAAGGAAGCTAACAATCCTACAAGTCAAAATAAAAACCTAGAAAAATATAAAGATTCAGAAAACACAAAATCAACAACGATGAAAAGAAAGTACATAAGGAAAAATGGCTCAGCACAGAAAATTAAGTGGAACAAACCGTGAACAACACACAAAAAAAGACATCAAAATGACAGCACTAAACTCATACCTATCAATAATTACGCTGAATGTAAATAGACTAAATGCACCAATACAGAGACAGAGAGTGGCAGATTTGATTAAAAAACATGATCCGTCTATATGCTGCCTACAAGAGACACACCTTAGACTTAAAGACACAAACTAAAGCTCAAAGAATGAAAAAAAATATATCAAGCAAACAACACTCAAAAAAGAGCAGGAGTGGCAATATTAATCTCTGATGAAATACACTTTAAAGTAAAACCCACTACAAAGGATAAGGAAGGACACTATATAATGATTAAAGGGTCAATACACCAGGAGAACATAACTGTAATAAATATTTATGCATCCAACAACAGGGCTCCAAAATACATAAAACAAACTCTAACAGCACTGTAAAGAGAGATGGACAGCTCCACAATAGTAGTAGGAGACTTCAACACACCACTTTTGGTGAAGGACAGAACATCCAGAAAGAAGCTCAACAAAGACACCAAAGATCTAAATGCTACAATCAACCAACTTGATCTCATAGACATATACAGAACACAACACCCAACAGCAGCCAAGTATATTTTCTTTTCCAATGCACATGGAACATTCTCCAGAAGAGACCACATATTAGGCCATAAAGCAAGCCTTAACAAAATGCAAAGCATCAAAATATTACAAAGCATCTTTTCTGACCATAAAGCCATAAAAGTAGAAATGAACAACAAAAAAGCAAGGAAAAAAAATCAA
>NW_004447823.1:0-1859 GCF_000243295.1 Trichechus manatus latirostris
CCATCTAGTTCTTCTGGTCTCAGGCTGATGAAGTCTCTGGTTTATGTGGCCCTTTCTGTCTCTTGGGCTAATACTTTCCTTCTGTCTTTGGTGTTCTTCATACTCCTTTACTCCAAGTGGTTGGGACCAATTGGTGCATCTTAGATGGCCACTTGCAAGCTTTTAAGAGCCCAGACGCCACTCACCGAAGTAGGATGCAGAACATTTTCTTAATAAGCTTTGTTAAGCCAATTGACATAGATGTCCCCTGAAAGCATGGTCCCCAGACCCCGTATCCCTGCTACTCTGTCTCTCAAAGTATTTGATTGTATTGAGGAAACTTCTTAGCTTTGGTTTAGTCCACTTGTGCTGGCTTCCCCTGTAGTGTGTGCTGGCCTGCCCTTCACCTCAGATGATTCTTATCTACTATCTAGTTAGTGAATCCCTCACCCTCCCTCCCCACCCCCGTAATCATCAAAGAATGTTTTCTTCTGTGTTTAAACCTTTCCTTATACAATATTTGTCCTTCTGTGACTGACTAAATTCACTCAGTATAATAAATTCCAGCTTCCACCATGTTACACGATGTTTCAGAGCTTCATCATTGTTCTTTACCGTTGCATAATATTCCATTGTGTGGATACACCATAATTTATCCATTTGTCCGTCCATGGGCACCTAGGTTGCTTCCATCTTTTTGCTATTGTGAACAGTGCTGTGATGAACAGGGGTGTGCATATATCTATTTGTGTGACAGCTCTTGTTTCTCTAGGATATATTCCAAGGAGCGGGATAGCTGGATTGTATGGTACTTCTATTTCTAGCTTTTTAAGGAAGCACCAAATCGATTTCCAAAGTGGTTGTACCATTTTATATTCCCACCAACAGTATATAAGTGTTCCAGTCTGTCCACAACCTCTCCAGGATTTGTTATTTTGTGTTTTTTGGATTAATGCTAGCCTTGTTGGGGTGGAATGATATCTCATTGTAGTTCTGATTTGCATTTCTCTAATGGCTAATGATTGTGAGCATTTCTTCCTGTGTCTGTTACCTGCCTGAATATCTTCTTTGGTGAAGTGCCTGTTCATATCCTTTGCCCATTTTTTAATTGGGTTATTTGTCTTCTTGTTGTTGAAGTTTTGCAGTATCTTGTAGATTTTAGAGATTAAACGCTGATCAGATTTGTCGTAGCCCCGAATTTTTTCCCGGTCTGTAGGTTGTCTTTTTACTCTTTTGGTGAAGTCTTTTGATGAGCATAAGTGTTTGATTTTCAGGAGCTCCCATTTATCTAGTCTCTCTTCTGGTGCTTGTGCAGTGTTACTTATGGTTCGTATTGTGTTTATGCCATGTATTAGGGCTCCTAGCGTTGTCCCTATTTTTTCTTCCATGATCTTTATTGTTTTTGATTTTATATTTAAGTCTTTGATCCATTTTGAGTTAGTTTTTGTACATGGTGTGTGATATGGGTCTTGTTTCAGTTTTTTGCATACAGATATCCAATTATGTCAGCACTATTTGCTAAAGAGACTGTCTTTCCCCCAATTAATGGACTTTGGGCCTTTGTCAAATACTAGCTGCTCATAGATGGATGAGCTCATATCTGGATTCTCAACTCTGTTCCATTGGTCTGTGTATCTGTTGTTGTACCAGTAGCAGGCTGTCTTGACTACTGTGGCAGTAAAATAGGTCCTAAAATCAGGTAGTGTAAGGCCTCCCACTTTGTTCTTCTTCTTCAGTAATGCTTTACTTACCCGGGGCCTCTTCCCTTTCCATATGAAGTTGGTGATTTCTTTCTTCATCTCATTAAAACATGCTGGTGGAATTTGGATCGGGATTGCATTGTATCTGTAGATTGCTTTGGGCAGAACTGACATTTTCAC
>NW_004447824.1:0-1915 GCF_000243295.1 Trichechus manatus latirostris
TAGAGTGAGCTAAAATACTTAATTATATTTTTCTTATATGCTCTTTAATATACACTATGGAATACTGAATACACTATACATTTATACCTATGTATTACTATAACATCAATGTTTTAATTAGCTATTGCCATAATAATACATTAGCAAAGAACCAAAAAAACCCTCATGGTACGCAACAATAGGCTTTTATTTCTCTTTCATGAGTTTGCTGGTCAGTTGGGGTGTCTCTGATTCAGACTGTGGGTCAGCTCGGGATGGCTCTGCTCAATGTGCTTCTCATTGTTCTCTTAGGACCATGAGCTAGCTGGGGAATGTGCTCCTCATGGTGATGGCAGAGGTGCTAGAGGCAGCATGTTTCTTAAGGCCTAGGCTTGGAAAAGGTATAGTCACTTCTGTCTGTATTTCATTAGCCAAAGCAAGTCACAAAGCCAAGTCTGAAGTCAAGGGGCAGGGAATTAGATTCTGCCCAGGATGAGCCCATGGCAAAAGTGTGGCTGCAGATAGGGGTAAAAAATTGGGGCCAATCATTGAATCTACTAAGTCACACACTAATGTTGGCTGTGCTCTGTGAATGATTAAAAAGATTTTCAAGGTAATTTGAACTAACCAGCTGACCTTAAGACATATCTCTTACATAAGATATGACTCAACTATACCTACACCAAACTGGTGAGCCCATGATGCCATGTCACCTAGGTGAACTTCCAGGGGTGGACTGACAAGATAACAATACTCATTTGGGCATTAATTATACTGGGCTCAAAAGCTGGGTTTATGAAGATCAGGATATTCATTTTATCCTGAATTAAAATGATACTGAAGTCATGGTTTCAAGAGACAGGCTACCTCCACCAGCTCATTGCCTTGAGATATTCCAAGAACTATTTTTACAGGGTGCTAAATATTTTACTATAATGGCTGTCTTAGTCACCTAGTGTTGCTATAACAGAGATACCACAAGTGGATGGTTTCAACGAAGGGAAGTCCATTCTCTCACAATCCAGTAGGCTACAAGTCCAAATTCAGGGCCTCAGTTCCAGGGGAATGCTTTCTCCGTTGGCTCTGGAGGAAGGTCCGTGTCATCAATCTTCCTTTGGTCTGGGAGCATCTCAGTGCAGGAACCTGAGGTCCAAAGACGCAGTCTGCTCCCGGCACTGCTTTCTTGGTGGCATGAGGTTCCCATGTGTCTCTGCTCGCTTCTCTCTTCTATATCTCAAAAGAGATTGCATTAAGACACTATCTAATCTTGTCAACCTCATCAGTATAACCTCATCACAGTGATAGAATTTACAACACGTAAGGAGATCACATATAATCTCATCATAGTGATAGAGTTTACAACACATAAGGAAATCACATCAGATTACACAATCATACAACACTGGGAATCATGACCCAGCCAAGCTGACAGATATTTTGGGGGGACACAACTCAGTCCATGACAAAGGCCCAATATATATGCCTGCTTTCCCTAACTTTCAATTACTTGCTGATGTGGAAGTCATTGTCTCTGCCTTTATCAGACATCTCCTATTACTTTCAGAATGATATTCACACACTTGCTTTATTGTTGTGGTTGTTAGGTGTCCTTTAGTTGGTTCTGACTCATAGCAACTCTATGTACAACAGAATGAAACACTGCCCAGTCCTGTGCCATCCTCAAAATCGTTGCTGTGTTTAAGCCCGTTGTTGCAGCCATTGTGTCAATCCATCTTGTTGAGGGTCTTTCTGTTTTTCGCTGATCCTCTACCAAGCATGATGTCCTTCACCAGGGAATGGTCCCTCCTGATAACATGTCCAAAGTACATGAGAAGAAGTCTCACCATCCTCGCTTCTAAGGAGCACTCTGGCTATATTTCTTCCAAGACAGACTTGTTTGTTCTTCAGGCAGTCCATGGTATATTCAATATTCTTC
>NW_004447825.1:0-1913 GCF_000243295.1 Trichechus manatus latirostris
GGAAGCAGGTAGACAAAAATGGCAGATCACCTTCAGAGGAGCAACAATTATACAAAGAGAGCTGACTCTCACATTAGTAACAATGAAAGCAGAAAGGCAGTAATATACCTTCAAAGTGTTGCAAAAAAATACCTACATACTTAGAATCTTAAACATAAAAAATTTCTTCTAGAATGAAGGCTGTATAAGGGACATTTTTGAATAAGCTAGAACTATAAGTGTTTATTACCATCAGACACTCCCTAGAGAAATTCTAAAGGCAGAAAAATAATTAGTCAGGGTGGAATACTAGGAAACAAAAAAATAAAAATATAAGAAAAATGCTGAACATAGGGCAGTAAAAATGAATATCGATTGTACAAAAGAATAATATTAATGTTTAGTCAGGGTTAAAGAAAAAATAATGGGCTTCAAATAACTGTCAAAAAAGTGTAAAGCACTGTGAGATCTAAATAGAATTAAAATGTTCTAATTTCCTTGTTTTGGCCTTGAGGAGATTGAATGTTTCAATTAACTCTAAACATTAACAGGATTAGTATGTGTGTTATAAATTTATAGGAGAGTCACTATACAATAAAGATAGACTATAACACATTAAAATAGAGCTAAATAGCACAATAAATATTTGTTCAGACAATACATTCCAAAAAAGGAAAAGAAGTAGAGAAAAACTCAGGGAAAATAGGTAGGACAAATAAAAAGCATAAAAGTGCATGGTAGAAATGAATTTACATATATACATACATATATTATCAGCTATTACATTATTAAAAGGATGCTCATATTTAAAGGGAAAAATTGTTAGTTTGGATTTAAACAAAAACACACATACTCATATGCCATTAACAAAAAAGACACATATAATTCATCATAAAGCTACAGAAACAGTGGAAGTAAAATAATGAAAAGAATGCATATATTATCAAAACAATAATCATACCAAAAATTAAAAAAAAACTGTTGCCATCAAGTCAATTCTGACTCATAGTGATCCTATATGTTACAAGGTATAACTCCTCTGTAAGATTTCTTGGCTGTAATCTTTATGGAAGCAGATCACCAGGTCTTTCTTCTGTACCACTGCCAAGTTAGAACAACCAACCATTAAGTTAGTAGTCAAGCATAAACCATTTGCACCACCCAGAGACCTTAAACCAAAGATAAGGTTAGGTATAATAATATCCAAAATATATATACTTTAAGGTAAAATACATTACTATCTAAAGAAAGTTAATTTCATGATAAGAAAACATTAAATCCACCATGAAGAGATAATAATCTTAAATCAACCCATTTAATAGCAGAACCTCAATATATGCAAAGAAAAAACCACAAAGAGAAAAAACATAAATACACAATCATAGCTGGATATATTATTTCCCCACGCTCAGTACTTTATAAAGCAAGCAGGAAAAGATGAATAAGAATCATCCTGGAACTCCACGCCCCTCCCACCTGCTAGGACCCCACCATACCATGCTCTGCAGTCCTGATGGGACCCAGCCCTCCTGGGTGTAGGCCCTACTCTACCCCCAGCCCTGGCCCAGGTCAATTCACAAATGACTCTCTCTACCCCTTTCCCCCTGCTAGACCAACCTGGCTATAGCACAACTGAGAGGCTGGCCCTGTACCCCTAGACAAAGTGGTAGGTATCATCACGCACACAGAGGAGAAAGAATGCCCAGTGTGCCTGACCAGACATAAAGAAACAAAACAAAAAATCAGGAGACACAAACTTACAGTCAATAAATAAAGAAGATAATATCTGAATGTCTCAGAGACAACAGACAATATTAAATTATATTTAAAAAAAGGTAACAATGTCTCCAGTAAGTGATCAAAATAAAGTACCAGATGACCTTTCAGCACAGGAAAAAAAACTGGAACTACCTGATAAGGAATTCAAAAGTCTA
>NW_004447826.1:0-1911 GCF_000243295.1 Trichechus manatus latirostris
GTGTCTCAAACTGAAAAAACTGAAGAAAAATTTCAAACCTCGAGTTGCAGTATTGAAGGATTCTATGGGCAAAATATTGAACCACTCAGGAAGCATCAAAAGAAGACAGAAGGAATACACAAAGTCACTGTAGCAAAAAGAATTGGTCGACATTCAACCATTTCAGGAGGTAGCATACGATCAAGAACTGATGGTATTGGAGGAAGAAGTCCAAGCCGAACTGAAGGTAGTGGCAAAAAAACAAGGCTCCAGGAATTGACAGAATACCAATTGAGATGTTTCAACAAACAGATGCAATGCTGGAAGCCCTCACTCATCTATGCCAAGAAATTTGGAAGACAACTACCTGACTGACTGGAAGAGATCCATATTTGTGCCCATTTCAAAGAAAGGGGAGCCAACAGAATGCGGAAATTATAGAACAATATCATTAACATCACATGCAAGTAAAATTTTACTGAAGAGCATTCAAGAACAGTTGCAACAGTACATCACCAGGGAACTGCCACAAATTCAAGCCAGACTCAGAAGAGGACTTGGAATAAGGAATATCATTGCTGATGTTAGACGGATCTTGTCGGAAAGCAGAAAATACCAGAAAGATGGTTACCTGTGTTTTATTGACTATGCAAAGACATTTGACTGTGTAGTTCATAACAAATTATGGATAACATTGTAAAGAATGGAAATTCCAGAACATTTAATTGTGTTCATGTGGAACCTGTACATAGATCAAGAGGCAGATGTTCGCAGAACAAAGGGATACTGCGTGGTTTAAAATCAAGAAAGGTATGTGTCAGGGTTGTATCCTTTCACCACACTTATTCAATCTCTGTGTGGAGCAAATAATTTGAGAAACTGGACTATATGAGGAGCCCTGGTGGCACAGTGGTTAAGTGTTCAGCTGCTAACCACAAAAAGGTTGACAGTTCGAATCCACCAGCTGCCCCTTGGAAACTCTATAGGGCAATTCTACTCTGCCCTGTAGGGTCTCTATGAATTGGAATTGACTCGACAGCAGTGGGTTTTGTTTTTATTATTTTTTTTTTTTTGGAGGGACTATATGAAGAAGAACACAGCATGAGGATTGGACGAAGACTTATAAACAACCTGTGATATACAGATGACACAATCTTGCTTGCTGAACATGAAGAGGATATGAAGCACCTTCTGATGAAGATCAAAGACTATAGTTTTCAGTATGGAGTACACCACACTGAATGCTCACATCTGGACTAATAAACAACATCATGACAAACAGAGAAAAGATTGAAGCTGTCAATGATTTCATTTTACTTGGATCCACAAGGAGCAGTCAAGAAATTAAACAAGGTATTACACTGGGCAAATCTGCTGCAAAAGACCTCTTTCAATTATTAAAAAGCAAAGATGTCACTTTAAGGACTAAGGTGCACCTGATCCAAGCCATGGTATTTTCAATTGCCTCATGTGCATGCCAAAGATGGATAATGAACAAGAAAGACTAAAGAAGATTTGATACCTTTGAATTATGGTGTTGGCGAAGAGTATTGAGTATACCATGGACTGCAGAAGAATGAAAAAAATCTATCTTGGAAGAAGTACAGCTGTAACCCTCATTAGAAGCAAGGATGGCAAGACTCTCATATACTTTGGACATATTCTCAGGATGAACCTCTTTCTTGGCAAAGTAGAGGGTCAGTGAAAAGGAGGAAGACCCTCAACAAGATGGATTGACACAGTGGCTGCAACAATGGGATTAAACATAGCAATGATTGTGAGGATGGCGCTGGACTGAGCATTGTTTTTTGCTGTTGTACATAGGGTCGCTATGAGTTGGAAATGAGTCGACCGCAACTAACAACAACAATAACACAGTGAGATGAAATACATCTTGTTGATGGGCTTTCAGTTGTGTGTTTGTAGTAGACA
>NW_004447827.1:0-1855 GCF_000243295.1 Trichechus manatus latirostris
AGGGAGTATGAGAAAGCAGCTTTACGGAGCTTCCAGCAGGAGACAGAACAACTGGTAACCGCGATATAGGCTTTCCCACCCCCACCCTTCTTCACCCCCACTTAGCCTCCTCTGCTTCCTGCAGCCAGTCTCTTGGCCGGGAAGCACCAGCTTCACTCCGGTGTCGCTTGGATTCCACCCACCCTCACTGCCCAGCTCCCTGAATGCCTTTTGTTGGCTGCTGGTGTTGCTTTTTTCCGCTTCTTTTGATATTTTCCTTACCTCTCACCACCTCCGCCTCCTTTCTCTCAAATACCTGGCTCCATGCGTCATCTTTGCTTCTTCCTGAAAGGCTGCGAAACACCACTTGACTGTGAAACTGCTTCCCAGCCAGTGCTGCCATGCTGGTGGGACCCCCCCGGGGTTTGTTTGTTTGTTTGTTTGTTTGCTCTGGTTTGTTCTGTTTTGATTTGTTTGTTTGTTTTCTTTTTCTTTTCTCAGCTTGGGAGCCCCTTCTAGCCGGGCAGTACCGCGCGGCTTGGAAGCTACTCCCTGACTCTGTACAGATGCACAGGGACATCCCTGGGGGGCATTTCTTTTCTCTTGTGGTTTTTTTTGTTTGTTTGTTTGTTTCTTTGTTTTGTTTCGTTCTCTCTTATTCCCTTTTTGTCTTTCTTCATTTCCAGTTTCTCAATTCATTCATTTTTTCTTTTATCCTTTTTCTTTTTTTTTTATTTTTGTTTTTCCTCATTTCTCAGTCTCTCATCTCTCTACTCCAATAGCAAGCTCCCTTAGCACTCCTTTTTGTTTGTGTGTAAGTTTTTGGCTCCTGTTCCTGTCTCCTCTCTCTCATCTTTTCCATACCCATCTTAGCTCCACACATCAAATCTACCCCCTCCTTCCTGCCTACATGCACTGTGCGCTGAACATCAAACTCCCAAGCAGCACAGGCACAGCCTACTGGAACCTGCCCTGCACTGATTCCTGGTCTGCACTGTCAGCCCTAGTATGTGCCACAAATAGCTCATCCCAGCGACTCCCCTTCAGCTGGATCTGCCCTGCTGTACCATACTTGAGGGACTGACCCTGCCCATAGGAGGAGGTGAAAAGTATTGTGCCCACAGATGAGCAAACAACAAAGAACGCACAGTCCACCTGCTCAGACATAACCAAATAAAACAAAAAAGCAGGACAAAACAAACAAATCTACAATCAACAAATGAGGAAAATAACCACTGAATGCCCCGAAGACAGCAGACAATATCAGAACATTTACAAAAACAGGACAGGATGGTTCCAGTAGGCATCCAAAATAAAACACCAGATGACCTTCCAGTAGAAGAAAAAGCACTAAACCTAACTGATAGGGAATTAAAATCTCTAATATTCAGAATTATCCAAGAGTTGAAACAAAAGCAGGGAAAAATAGACAAATTCATGGAAAAGGCAGACAAATTCATGGAAAATACAGACAAAAAAATGGAAGAATTCAAGAACATAATACAGGAACAAAATGCTAAAATAAATTCACAACTAGAAATCATATGAAAACAACAATTAGAAATCCAAAAGATAAACAACAAGATTTAAGAAATGGACACTGTCATAGAAGGGCTGAGGAGGTTTGAAATGATGGAAGGTAGGATAAGCAAAATTGAAGACAAACACTTGGCTACAACTCTGTTTGAGGAAAAATCAGAAAAAAGAATGAAGAAAAATGAAGAAACCCTGACAATTTATGTGGGATACAATCAAAAGCAAAACTTTACAAGTGATCAGAGTTCCAGAGCAGGGGGAGAAAACAGAAAACACAGAGAGGATCATTGAAGAATTGCTGACAGAAAACTTCCCCAATATCATGAAAGATGAAAAGCTG
>NW_004447828.1:0-1905 GCF_000243295.1 Trichechus manatus latirostris
TCTCTCTGGTTCCTTCTATTGCAAAGAACTCAGTGACCCCCCCTTCAGCATCACACCTCCCTTACAGCTGTCGTTGCAGAGGCCCTTATAAGCCTCCCAAGTCCCACTGAAATGCCATTTCTCCTTCCCTACTTACACTGTGCTCATCCTCAGGTCTGAGACCTCACCATCCAGACGAGGCCTGTCCTCTCCTCTCCTGGGCCAGGGGAGACTCAGAGCGGACCTGGTGTCTGCGGTCAGCTGTCCTGGGGCTTCTTCCATCCAGGTCTCCCGATGATTGGAGCTCTCCATGCACTTGGGGTGGGTGGGTGCGGGGCACATGGGCTGGTACAAAGGATCTTCCAGGGGAGCTGGGTTAAAGGAGACTGAAAGGAGGTCTCTCCCGAAGGGCCTAATTTCCAGCCCAAAGGCCCTGCTCCTCCCAGTCCCAGGGTGCTAGCGGGTCTTCGGCGCTTCCCACTCTGGCCT
The DNA here is from genome assembly GCF_000243295.1 of Trichechus manatus latirostris. Taxonomy (NCBI): domain Eukaryota; kingdom Metazoa; phylum Chordata; class Mammalia; order Sirenia; family Trichechidae; genus Trichechus; species Trichechus manatus. The sequence continues at coordinate 469 of NW_004447828.1, forward strand.
TGGTGCTGCGCCTGCGCCCTTTGCAGCCAGGCCTCCCTCCTCTGCAGCGTCTCCAGCTGGTGCCACAGCCTCTTGAGCTCCTCTCTCTGCTTCTCTAGCTGCTCCTCCAGGCTCCTGCAGACTGCTTTCTTCTCCCTCACTTCCCTCTTCTTGGCGGCCATCAGGCAGCGCCTGGCCATCTGGTGGCAGCGTCGGGGCCTGCGCTGGGCTGAGGGCGGCAGCCGCCTCTCCAGCAGCTCGTCATAGAAGACCCGGCAGCTGAAGCCCTGCCTCACGCCATGCTCAGCGTGCGCCACCAGGGCCTCCCGGGACTGGAACACGCGGCCACGCAGCGGAAGCCGCGCTTACAGGTCACCAGCCAATCTGGGGTGGCGGCCCGGGACCGCTCCCTGTGCTCCTCCCCATGGACCCTGGCCTCTGTCATCCGGGCCTTCGGCCTCTCCTGCCAGGGCTCCAGGGCACTGACCAGGGACTCGGTGTTGGCCAGACTGGGGACAGAGCCGATGGTGCTCTCCTCTGAGAGCTCGGCCTCAAAGACCTGGGGCATCTTGCCCACGGGGACAAAGGAGGTTTTGGTCCGCCAGGCCACGGCGACCCCCTTGACTGTGCGCACCTGGGTGAAGTACGCGCACCTGACCGATCGCTTCTCTGGAGCAGCCTCGTAGGTGGATGAGTGAGAGGTCTGCTCAGTGCGAGCTGAGGGAGAAAACCTCGCTGACTGTCGTGGAACCTTCCTGGGCCTGGAGCTTGGGCTTTTTGCTGCGGACGTTGTTGGCTGTGTGGTGTGTTCCTCTTGGGTTGAGACCTCTGAGAATAGAGAGTAAATTTACATGAGCTCTCAGTGCAATGGGGGCATAGTGGTTAAGTGTTATGGCTGCTAACCAAAAGGTCAGCAGTTCGAACCCACCAGGTGCTCCTTGAAAACTCTAGGGGGCAGTTCTACTCTGTCCTGTAGGGTCGCTATAAGTCAGAATTGACTGGACAGCAACGGGTTTGTTTTTTTTTCTCAGTGTGCTGAATCCTCATCTCTGATCCCAAGGCTCTGGTCTCAGGGAACCCTGGAGGCCTCTCTGTCACCACCATCCTCCACCTCTGCAGACCCCATGGTTTCTTTCTTCTTCCCCAGGGACCTACCGTCCTTTGTGGGCATTGCTGTGGAAGACAAAGTCTCCTTTGTAAAGTGGCACTATTTATAGTACTTTATAAAACAAGTTATTTTTCTTTAATTCCACATTTGTTGAATTCCAATGGATTTGTTCCTTTGGAACTTAGAAATGACCTCATTCCCCTGAACCTTCATAATAAGTGTGTGACTTCATTGAAAGAGGTTTTCTATGAAAGTGTTTTCTTAATAAATTCAGAATGTAAACACTCAAACAGGAGCAATGCTCACCTCTTTTTAACCTCTTTTTACTAAAAGGCTATTTTTAGAGAAGT
>NW_004447829.1:0-1905 GCF_000243295.1 Trichechus manatus latirostris
ACACACACCTATACATACATCATTCCTCAATTAGATTGCTAACTCTTTGCACTTCATCCTTTTCTTAGTATTCCCCAAAGCATCACCCCAAAACAGTGCTGAGTACAAAACAGGCATTCCGTAAGGACTTGCTGAGGGGTGAGGGGTGTCTGGCTTTGATGAAGGCCAAGGCTCCTGGGACTTTTACTAGCTGAGCTTGTACAGTGTTGGCTCCATCTTTCATTTTCCTCCCAGTTAATCTGGCTGTCCTGAGAGACAAACCCTGAGCTGGCAAAGTTATTTCCAGGAAGAATCTGGGATTTACTTGGTGGTCTCTGATGTGGGTTGGGAAACTTGTTAGCACCACACTATCCTCTCTATGCGGAGGACTGTCCGTGGAGGCCCTCCCTGGAAGTTCTGCCTGCATTGAGAAGGATCTTCAATTCTGTCCCTTTCTCATTTTTCACTCTGATCGCCCTTTCGTCTCTATCATTTGTGTGCATGTGTATGTGTGTGTGTATACATGCACGTGTGTGTTCCAAATGTCTGTCTGAGTACAGTGTAAAAGGGCCATAGGGACGAGTAAGTCATAGAGAGAAAGAAAATCTAGGAATGATTTTATTACATAAGGTGGAACGATATACATGCCAAAGACAGGAACAGAGCAATGTTACAGGAGTTCCAAGAACAGAGAGTTCTCATTAAGTACAAATCTGGAAAACAAAGAACAAACATGGAAGAGGCAGAATGTTAAGACGAATCTTAAGTATGGATGCGAGTTATTTTTTACTTTCTCAATAAAAAAAACAAAAAGCTTTCCTCTCAATCACAATGAATGATCATCATGATAGACTGGGAAAGTCTGAAGAAGCCAAAAAGAAATTAAACTCATCTATAACCTTGTCTATCAACCAGAGGTGATAACAACAACTGTCAGGTTATTAGCCTATAATTTCTTTTGTAAGTACTGTATTCCATACACTATCTCATGTTCTATCTGTGTTCCCTAATATTTTATCACAAGCATTGTCTACACTTAAAAGATTTCATAAGCTTCGATTAAATGATTGCGTAACAGTCTGTTATTCTTTACTCCATTCCCTCATTCAAACGATATTTATTGCCAACAATTCCACTGTTGTGTTTTAGTGTCAAGCACAGGGCCTGGCACCTGTCGGCACTCAATTAATATTTGTTGAATGAATAAATAGGTGCCGGAAAGTATGCCAGACCAGTACCATAACTGTTTTCTCCAACGATGAACATTTAGGATATTTTTTCTATTTTAATAACCAGTATATTCTGAGGAAGAGGGAAGTGGTAAAGATGATTTATTGGTTTAGGGCTTAAACAGAGGGTGACGCCACTTATTGAGAAAAATACAGGAAGGACTGGGTTTTAGGGAAACAGGACAAAGTTGATGGTGAAGGTGAGTCTGGGGTTCCGGTGTACCTTTCAGTTGTCTAGTATGTCTACCAGGTACTCACATATAGAGTCTGAAGCTAAGGGAAAGAGTAGACCTCTAGATATTGACGTCTGTATTCAAGCTTGTTCTCTGTACCACATAAGTTAAAACCAGATAACCTTGGCACCCAAAGGGTACTTCCAGAGCCCCAATGAACTGCAAATGATGACTATCCCCTCGCTTAGCTCTACAGTGGGGGTGTGTGGTAGGTTGGGTTTCTTCAAGAATTGGCAGTAATGACATGAATGCTGATGCAAAGGAATATAAGAAATCGTAGAGATGATGAACTCAGACTGTCTGTGCACCTGTTTTAAAATTCCATGCTGAGGTACTTACCTAGTGTGTGCTCAGAAACAGAGCTAGTTTTCATTTCTGACAAGAAAAATTGGAAATGCCTAAGCTGGAGTTCTATTTATACCTCTGGTGTTGGTGGTGGTGTTTTGAAAGGGTGGGAAGGGTGG
>NW_004447830.1:0-1905 GCF_000243295.1 Trichechus manatus latirostris
CCTAAAATCTTTTCTATCTCATAGCTTTCTTTGGAAAAATTCAAGTCACGTCATCTAATCCTTGAAGATCTTACACATAGATCACTGTCTTTCCCTCCCTCTCTCTATAACAAACCTCTGTCACAAATCTTGGTTCTTTTTGTATCCAGATAGATGATCTTTCCAATGCCTCAGCCTCTGGATTCATTGAACTTCTCTTCTACAATGGTCTTTTCCTTCATCTCCCACCCACCACTTATTCCCTTGGTCATAGCCTAGATTTAAGCATTACCACTTACAGCATACTCTCTATTATCTAAATTTCAAGCCTTCACTCCTCTATCTACCACCTCCCATCTTTCTAGTTGACTTTTTTTGGCACTCACCTTCTCCCTGATTTATCCCCCTTTCTTTCCCAGGTTAGATTCCAGTTCTACCACCATAATTACACCCTTGCATTCACCCTCCTCTCTCATAGTCCCTTCTTTCTAATAACTGTGTCTAGAAAAACAGAAATTATCTAACAATACCATTAATAGCACACGCAAATGAAACTTTGCTGAAGATCATTCAAAAGTGGTTGCAGCAGTATATTGACAGGGAACAGCCAGAAGTTCAAGCCAGATTCAGAAGAGGATGTGGAACCAAGGATATCACTGCTAATGTCAGATGGCTCCTGGCTGAAAGCGGAGAATACCAGAAAGATGTTTACCTGTGTTTTATTGGCTATACAAAGGCATTTAACTGTGTGGATCATAACAAATTATGGATAACATTGCAGAGAATGGGAATTCCAGAAAACTTAATTGTGGTCATGTGTACAATTGTGTACACAGATCAAGAGGCAGTCATTCAAACAGAACAAGTGGATACTGTATGGTTTAAAGTCAGGAAAGGTGTGTGTCAGGGTTGTATCCCTTCACCATACCTATTCAATCTGTATGCTGAGCAAATAATCCAAGAAACTGGACTACATGAAGAAGAACGGGGCACCAGGATTGGAAGAAAACTCATTAACAACCTGTATTATGCAGATGACGCAACCTTGCTTGCTAGAAGTCAAGAGGACTTGAAGCACTACAGCCTTCATTATGAATTACACTTCAACATAAAGAAAACAAAAATCCTCACAACTGGACCAATAAGCAACATCATGATAAATGGAAAAAAGATTGAAATTGTCAAGGATTTCGTTTTACTTGGATCCACAATCAATATCAATGGAAGCAGCTTTCAAGAAATCAAAAGATGCACTGCATTGGGCAAATCCGCTGCAAAAGACCTCTTTAAAATGTTGAAAAGTAAAGACGTCACCTTGAAGACTAAGGTGTGCCTGACCCAAGCCATGGTGTTTTCACTTGCCTCATATGCCTGTGAAAGCTGGATGATGAATAAGGAAGACTAAAGAATTGATGCCTTTAAATTGTGGTGTCGGTGAAGAATATTGAATATACTGTGGCCTGCCAAAAGAAGAAACAAATCTGTCTTGGAAGAAGTACAATCAGAATGCTCCTTAGAAGCAAGGATGGCGAGACTATGTCTCACATACTTTTGAGAGGTTATCAGGAGGGATCAGTCCCTGGAGAAGGACATCGTGCTTGATAAAGTAGAAGGTCAGCAAAAAATAGGAAGACCCTCAATGAGATGAACTGACACAAGGACTGCAAAAATGGGCTCAAGCATAACAACGATTGTTAGAATGGCACAGGACCGGGCAGTGTTTCATTCTGTTGTACATGTGGTCGCTATGAGTCTGAACCAACTCAACGGCACCTAACAATGACAACAGAAAAACTCCTGTCTTGATTATATCCAAGTCTTCATCCACTTTTGCCAGCTCCTGAGGAGCTGAAGGAAGCCAGAGAAAAAGACACAATCAACCTGACTAGTCTTACTTTTAATTCATGACTGCTAATACCAAGTGGA
>NW_004447831.1:0-1857 GCF_000243295.1 Trichechus manatus latirostris
TAAAACAACACGTGTACGACTGTTTCATGAGAAACTATATGTTCTGTAAGCTTTCACCTGAATTACAATAAAATATATATATATATATATATATAAAAGTAGTGCAGAAAACTCAACTTGTAAAACTCAAATTAAGGTAAGATTATTTGCTGTGCAAAATGATTTGCTTCAGGCTACATTTAAATAACAGTTCCTGGGTGCTTTTAAAATAGAATTTTAGCTGAAAAAGAAAAATCCATCAGTCCCTACACAAATTTTAAGAAGAAACTATTAGGCAAAATGAAGTATGTCTCCATACTTTAGGATATAAATTTTTTATATGAAATAATCAGAACCAGATGTTTCTCTTCGTTTGCTTGCATTGTTTATTTCCTTCTCATATAGCCTAGATTTATAGATTCTTAATTATGAACCACTCTTTTATAACCTCTTGGCTACAACCTTTATCAGACTTAACAATGAGAACCAATACACTGAGACGAGAGGAGCCCTTGGGGTCAGATACATTTTGCTTGGATCAGTCACTAGCTGTTTGACTTGGGCAAGTTGAGTCATTTGACCAATATCCATCAGCTCCTGGTGTGTGCCAGGCAGAGTTCTGGGCCCTGGGGGTAGTTGTGAAGGGAACGGACAAGGGCTCTATTCTCTGGGAATGTGTATTTCAATGTAGGGGGCAGACAATAAACAAGTAAATGAATGAAAACCTTTCAGATGGTGGAAAGTGCTATAGATGCACAGGGTGCCATAGTGACTGGGGAGAGAAGATGGGAGTCTTGCTCAGGTCATCAGAGGAGGCCTCTGCGAAGGTGATATGGGAACTGAAGGGAAGGAAGAAGCCAGCCTCGAGTCAGGCGAAGTATGCTTCAAGCAGAGAACAGTACGTGCTGTCCTGGGATGGGACTGAGCTTGATGAACTTGAGCCCCGGAGGAAAGCTCAGTGTGTCTGAAGTGTCATGAGTGAGAGAAGTCTGGCAGGAGATAAAAGTGGAAAAGCAGCTGTTGCTGTAAGACGCCATCACAGGGGCTCCAACTCACGGACCTTATGTATAATAGAACAAAACGCTGCCTGGTCCTGAGCCATCTTTATGATTGTTGGTATGTTTGAGTCCATTTTTGCTGCTGTTACAATGCCTTGCAAACTAGGGGGTTCATCTTCCAGCACTATATCAGACAATACACTATTCTTATCTATAAATTTTCCATTGCCTAATCTTCAGAAGTACATTAGCAGGCCTTTTTTCCTAGTCTGTCTTAGTCTGGAAGTTCCACTGGAACCTGTCCACCATGGGTGATCCTGATGCTATTTCAAATACCAGTGGCACAGCTTCCAGCATCACAGCAACATTCACAGAGCTCAGTTACAGTAAGTTCACAGACCTCAGGGGACAATGGAAGGTCAGCAGGCCTGTCTCCATCTCTGCATCTTTCTTCATGTTGACTCTATTTTTTAAAATGTTTTATTTCTTTTTTAAATTTTTTCCCATGCAAAAATTTATACATACCTTGTAATGTGACTCAAATTGCTCTCCCCATACTGTGACAGCACACTCCTCCTTTCCACTCCTGATTCCCCATGTCCATTCTACCAGCTCCTAACCCTCTCTGCCTTCCCATCTCTCCTCTGGACAGAAGCTGCCCATTAGTCTCTTGTATTAACTTGAGCTAAGAGGCACACTGCTCACAAGTATCACTTTATGTCCCGAAGTCCAGTCATATCCCTGTCCGAAGAGTTGGCCTCGGAAATTGTTTTATTTCTGGGCTGATACAGAATCCAGGGGCCATGCTTTCTGGGGTTCCTCCAGTCTCGGTCAGACCATTAAGTCTGGTCTTCTTACTAGAATTTGAGTTCTGCAACCC
>NW_004447832.1:0-1897 GCF_000243295.1 Trichechus manatus latirostris
ACTGTACTTCTTAGCTCAAGTGATACATGAGACTAAATGGGCAGATCCTGTCCGGAGGTGAGATGAAAAGGCAGAGAGGGTCAGCAGCTGTTTGAATGGACACGGGAAATCAAGGGTGGAAAGGAGGAGTGTGCTGTCACAGTATAGAGAGAGCAATTAGGGTCACATAACAATGTATGTATAAAGTTTTGTAAAAGAGACTGCCTTGAAATATAAACTTTCACTTAAACTACAACAATAAACCAAAAAAAAAAAAAAGTTTCACTCTTTTTATTTCTGCACCTAGAGTTTTCTGTGTCTACGTTAGAATTTATTTTCTTTACTTAACCTTTTTCAACTTAGTGGTTTCCTTATTATTGAAATTAATTCCTCTATTATCCCAGGAATATCTTGTAGTGTTTCCTCTTTTCTGTCTCCTGGACATAGCATGGACATGGTTTTCCTCTGGCATAGCTCCTTTCTTCATGAAGTCACGTACCTAATACCGAGGGTGGGACCAGACAGTCCACACTGCTCAGTCCCTCTAGTTCTCTCTGATAGTCCAGCATGTTTGTTGGTGTCCACAGTTAGCTCCTGAGCATCTTGAGGTAAGGATTTCAAGGTTTTCCTTGTATGCCGTATGCCTAGTACAGCACAAAGCCTGGTATATTTCTGTGGCTCTATACATAAATATGAGGAATAGGTACTCTTCTTAGGCAGGGTTGAGCTGAATCAAGTAACAATAACAAAAGCCTAAGATTGGTTCCCTAATCTTTTACTTCTAGAAAGAGGTGACCTGTAATCATCGTTTCACTTTTCTAGTGCTCAGAAAAAGGAACTTTTTCATCTGGAAAAAATCAAGGATAAATTGTGTAGGTGAAAGTCATCTTTCGCTGCTGATTTGAGGAAATGTAGTTAGAAACCCCACAACTCATCTGTCAGTTTGTTGTATTATGGTGGCTTGTATGTCGCTGTGATGCTAGAAGCTATGCCGCCGGTATTTCAAATACCAGCAGGAACAGGTTTCAGCGGAGCTTCCAGACTAAGACAGGCTAGGAAGGAGATGTGACAATCTACTTCTGAAAAAATTGGCCAGTGAAAATGTTATGGATAGCGGCAGAACATTGTGTGATATAGTGCCAGAAGATGAGCCCCTCAGGTTGAAAGGTAATCAACATATGACTGGGGAAGTGCTGCCTCCTCAAAGTAGAGCTGACCTTAATGATGCGGATGGAGTAATGCTTTCAGGACCTTCATTTGCTGATGTGGACGATGCAAAATGAGAACATACAGCTGCAAACATCTATTAATAATCAGAAGGTGGAATGTACAAAGTAAGAATCTAGGAAAATTGGAAATCGTCAAACAGGAAGTGGGATGCATAAAAATCAATATCGTAGGCATTAATGAGCTAAAATGGACTGGTATTGGCCATTTTGAATCAGACAATCATATGATCTACTATGCTGGGAGTAACAAACTGAAGAGGAGCAGAATCACATTCATGCTCAAAAAGAACACTTCAAGATCTATCTTGAAATACAACACTGTCAATGATAGGATAATATCCATATGCCTTCAAGGAAGACCAGTCAAATTTACACACCAACCACTAATGCCAAAGATGAAGAAACTGAAGATTTTTACCAACTTTTGCAGTCTGAAATTAATCAAACATGCAGTCAAGATGCATTGATAATTACCAGTGATTGGAATGTGAAAGTTGGAAACAAGGACAAAGGATCAGTAGTTGGAAAATATGGCCTTGGTGATAGAAACAACGTGAGAGATTGCATGATAGAATTTTGCAAGACCAATGACTTATTCATTGGAAATATTCTTTTCAACAACATAAACAGCATCAATATACATGGATCTTGCCAGACAGAATACAACAAGAATCAAATCGACTACATCT
>NW_004447833.1:0-1897 GCF_000243295.1 Trichechus manatus latirostris
CAGGCCAAGCATTTGAAAGAAAGAATTAGACTCGTCTCCACTAGATACTACCCAGGTGCATCACAGGTGGTGAACAGGTTTCAGGAGACTTTACTTTGAAAAGTGCTTGGACATGTGTGCACATGTGCATGTGTGCACTTGTGTGTCACCTTCAAGCTGTGGCTGTCGGCAGAGAACAGCCGGATGCTGGTGACCAGTGCTTTGCAGGCATGATCTCATTGAAAGCTCACAGTAACCCAGTGGGTGAGGGGTAGGTTCTAGAGAAGAGGGGCCCGGCCTCCACAAATGGTGCCTTCATACCCTGATCACTTCACCTTTTCTGAAGGCAACGTCACCAGCCCTTTCGTGAGTAAAGTCCAGGCAGGAGTCTCAGCTTAGGTGCCTGAAACCCCAAGCCTGGGCCACCGGGCAGATGTTCCAATCTCACATCTGCCTCTAGCCACTTAGGACAGATGGGGTGGAAGGGCTTCCGGTCCTAGGGACTGAGACCCTGGAAACTTGGATGCTGGGTCCAGAAAAATAGAAGATGAAGCCCGTTTGCACTGCCTTCCCAGCTCCCACCTGCAGCTCCTGAGTCTCCCTCCTTGTTCTGATGCTGAGATGCCGAGCCTAGCCATCACACGCCCATCCATTGAGAAGAATGCTCAGCATGGTGGGCCAGGAACAAAGAGGCCCTGTTCTCCTGGAAGACACTGAGTCTCCACATGTGTCGATTTTTAGGGTGGCACTGCCCAGCAGGTGGGGGAGAGGACTTGTTGCCCAGTGGGCAGGGAGAGAGAACATGCTGGCCAGGCACCTGGACCACCTGGGACAACTGATCACCTGCTAGGCAGAGGCCTAGAGGCCAGGCTGGGCCCTGCCAGGGGGGACAACAAAGGGTTGTCTAGGGTCACCACACGAGGCCTGCTCCTGAGGGCCCTGCTCCTGGGCGGTGCCAGAAAAATCACATTCTTTCTCTCCTGGCAAGTCAGTGTCCTGTTTACTCCATTTGTCTCTGTCTCCCCAGCCCCAAAGCCCCTGCCAGCTGCTGAGAACATGTTCTGAGCTCAGGGCCGGTGGTGGGTGCCTGCTGTCTATGTCTAGTGCCTTCGCCTTCACCCGGGTGCTGGAACCTATGAGGGGGTGGTCTGGGTGAGCATCCAAGTTTGGCCATGGGTGGCAGTCCCAGCTACCTGGATGGAGATTCAGTTCGGAACATTTTTTCAGGCCCCCGTGGCCAGGAAGAGCAGAAGCCAGAAATTTATTTTGTCACTGTTTAGGAGGATAGTTGTCTGAATTCAGGGTGGCTTTCTCTCTCTGTGGGCTCTGGAGGAAGGTCCTTGTCTCTTCCTAACTTCTGCTCCTGGGTAATCTTCATGTTGCTTGGCATCTCTCGTCCCCTATCTCTGCTTGCTAGCTTGCATTTAATCTCTTTTATATGTCAAAAGAGATTGACTCAAGGTATACCCTACACTAATCCTGCCTCATTAACATAATAAAGACAACTCATTTCCAAATGGGACTATAACCACAGGCACAGAGGTTAGGATTTACAACACATATTTTTGGGGGACATAATTTAAGCCATAAAATTGTCCCAATCCGTGGAATTGGAGTGGCCTTCCTTCTGTTGATTTCAGTCTTCTTTCATTTTTTTCAGTCATGGTCTAGAGTTTTCTGTGTACAAGTCTTTCACCTTCCTGGTGACATTTCTTCCTAGGTACTTTCTTCTTTTAGATGCTCTGGTCAGTGGTCATGTTTCCTTCATTCTCTTTCCCACTTGTATAGGACCATGTCATCTGTGAAGAGTGATCTTTCTACTTCCTCCTTCCTGATGGGGATACCATTCAAACTTTTCTAAAATTTTATTTTATCTTTTCTTATCCTATCTATCATCAATCCACCTCTCTGTCCATCC
>NW_004447834.1:0-1894 GCF_000243295.1 Trichechus manatus latirostris
ACCTAAAACCGGATTAAAATCTATGGCTATGAAGGGCAAGGAGCCCTGGTGGTGCAGTGGTTAAGCACTCAGCTGCTAACAGAAAGGTCAGTGGTTCAAAAGCACCAGCTGCTCTGCAAGAGAAAGATGTGGCAGACTGCCTCTGTAAAGATTGACAGTCTTGGAAACACTATGGGACAGTTCTTCTCTGTCCTATAGGGTTGCTATGAGTCAGAATTGACTCGACAAAACAGTCTGTTTTTTTTCTATGAAGTGCTAGGAAATCAAAATCTGTCCATCTGCCCTAGCTTACAGATCTAGGGTTTGCTAGCCCTTTTGTAGATTAACGGAAGTCACGCATCCTCCTTGGAGTTCATTTCCAAGAAAGAAATCTAGTAGTTCTGAAATATCCAAATCTGTAAGCCGGCTGTAGCTGGCAGAGATGTCAATTGCTGGCACCACCGGAGCCACCTCGATTAGTGAATGGGTGAAAACACGCTGGATAACTAAGGGAAAGCTTATTTTACACGTATATATGTGTGTTTTTTGAGCAAAAGGTTACTGTTAATGGATTCAGTCATTCAAAAACTAGCAAAGGCCTGGGATTCAAGGCATTGCTTGTTTAGGAAGCAGCAGGCCAAGGTTCTTCCTAAGCGTCTGGCTGATGGTGACTCTCCCAGGCTCACACAAACCTCAGAATCCTTCTCAACACAATGCTGTAGACAGCCACCATAAGTGGACTGAAAATGAAACCCATGTACCATCCCTGAATGAGGGTTTCCAACTCTCCCTTTCTCAATACTTCAAGAGAACCCTACACTAAGCAGCAGTGCTTTCAAACAGAACACAGTAATGCATTTTCTGAGTAAAGAGCATGTGAGTGTGTGGCGGGGGGTCCTCTGCAGATGGGACTCACAGATCCTTAATTTCCTATGCTGGGATATTACTGCCCAGCTAATCTAGTATCTGAACAGTACCGATTCACTACATCCTATCTTAAGTCCTCTGATACTCAGATGAGAGCTTCCTTTCTCAAAAGGTGAAAAAGAAAATGCAGTTCATCTCTACATTCCTTACCTTAGTCAATGCATCAGGTGAATTTTACCCACATACTGCCTCTCTTAAAAAAGGAATTACTGTAGAACAAAACTCAAATTCCTAAAAAAGGCCAGACTTACTGGACCAGTAGAGACTAGAGGAATCCCCAAGACTATTACCCTGAGACGCCCTTTAAACTTGGAACTGAAGCCACTCCCAGGGGTCACCTTTCAGCCAAGTAACAGATTAGCTCATAAAATAAACATCATCACCTGAGAGGACTATTCTCCTTTAAGTAATCATCTATATGAGACCACACGATCAACAGTTACCCTAAAGCAAAGACGGGAGAGTAAAGAGGGGGGCAGGGAAGCTAGATTAATGAAAACAAAACAATCAGAGTGGAAATAATGAGAATGTTGACACACTGTGAAAAATGTAACCAATGTCACTGAACAGTATGTATAGATATTGTTAAACGGAAACCTAATTTGCTATGTAAACTTTCACCAAAAACACAATAATATATATAAAAAAGGAATTCGTAAAGAACCTTCTAACCAGTTACACGTGTGTTTTTCTCTCTATACTACCTTATACTCAACTAGCTGAGAAAGGTGGAAGCATAACTGCCATAATACCAAAACCGAAACTGTTGCCGCTGAGTCAATTCCGACTCATAGCGACCCTACAGGACAGAGTAGAACTGCTCCATAGAGTGTCCAAGGAGCGCCTGGTGGATCTGAACTGTCAATCTTTTGGTTAGCAGCCGAGCTCTTACCCACTGCGCCACCAGAGCTCCGTAATTGCCGTAGAACTTTATTTTTACGGAGTGCTTTCTGTTTCCGTCTAATTATGGACACACACACACACACAC
>NW_004447835.1:0-1814 GCF_000243295.1 Trichechus manatus latirostris
TACTGTTACATGAGAAACTATCTGTTCTGTAAGCCTTCACCTGAAGTACAATAAAATATTAAAAAAAAAAAACAAAACTAAAAATAGAACTGCCATATGACCCAACAATCCCACTCCTTGGTACATACCCAAGGGACTTGAAAGCATTGATGTGAACAGACATGTACACCAATGTTCATTGCAGCACTGTTCACAATAACTAAAATGCGGAAATAATCTAAATGTCCATCAATGAACAAATGGACAAGCAAAATGTGGTACATACATGCAATGGAATATGACCCAGCCATAAAGAGAAACGACGTCCTGATACAGACTAAAACCTTGAAGACATTATGTTGAATGAAGTAAGTCAATTACAAAAGGACAAATATCACTCATAATAATCTCACTTACATAAAATGACAAGAATAGGCAAATAAATAGAGACCAAAGTTTATTAGCGGTTACCAGAAGCTGGAAGGAGGGGTAGAAGGGGAGCCATTGTTCGAGAAGCAATGAGTTTTTGTTTATGGTGATGGAAATTTTAGCATCAATTAAGGGTATTGTTTGCACAATCAACTAATGTAATTGATATCACTAAGCTGTATGCCCTAAAACGTTGAACTGGCAAATGTTGTATTATGTACAGTTATGGATTGAATTATGTCCCCCAAAAATATGTGTTGTAAATCCTAACCTCTATGTCTGTGGTTATACTCCCATTAAGGAGTGGGTTGTCTCTGTTATGTTAATAAGGCAGGATTAGTGTAGGGTGTATCTTGAGTCAATCTCTTTTGAGATACGTTGTTGTTGTTAAGGGTCCTTGCGTCAGTTCTGACTCATAGCAACCCTAGGTACAACAGAAAAAATCATTACCCAGTCCTGCACCATCCTCACAATCATTGCTGTCCCTGAGCTCATTGTTGCAGCCACTGTGTGAATCCATCTTATTGAGGGCCTTCCTCTCTGTCTCAAACTTCTACTTCACCAAGTATGATGTCCTTCTTCAGGGACTGGTCTTTCCTGACAACATGTCAAAAGTACATGAGATGAAGTCTTGCCATCCTCGCTTCTAAGAAGCATTCTGGCTGTACTTCTTCCGAGGCAGATTTGTTCATTCTTCTGACAGTACATGGTATCTTCAATATTCTTTAACACCATAATTCAAAGGCATCACTTCTTCAGTCTTCCTTATTTACTGTCCCGTTTTCACATGTATATGAGGCGACTGAAACACCATGGCTTGGGTCAAGGCACACCTTAGTTCTCAAAGTGACATCTTTGCTTTTAAACACTTTTTTTGTTGTTGTTTATCGTTTTAGTTTAAATGAAGTTTACATTTCAAGTTAGTTTCCCATACAAAAATTTATACGTACATTGTTAGGTGACTTTATTTATTCTCCCCATACTGTGAGAGCACACTCCTCCTATCCACCCTTGATTCCCCATGTCCATTCAACCAGCTCCTAACTCTCTCTGCCTTGCTATCTCACCTCCAGAAAGAAGCAGCCCGTTTATTCTCTTGTATCTATTTGAGCTAGGAGGAACACTCCTCACGAGTATCACTTTATGTCTCACAGTCCAGTCCAATCCCTGTCTAAAGAGTTGGCCTCGGAAATTGTTTTAGTTCTGGGCTGATAGAGAATCCGGGGGCCATGCTTTCTGCTGGGGTTCCTCCAGCCTCAGTCAGACCATTAAGTCTGGTCTTCTTACTAGAATTTGAGTTCTGCACCCCATCTTTCTCCTGCTCCATCAGGAACTCTCTGTTGTGTTCCCTGTCAGGGCAGTCATTGGTGGTAGCTGGGCACCATCTAGTTCTTCTGGTCTCAGGC
>NW_004447836.1:0-1842 GCF_000243295.1 Trichechus manatus latirostris
CATATAGTTTTCCAAAATGGTTGTAATATTTTGAGTTCCCACCAGCAGTGCATAAGAGTTCCAATCTCCCCACAACCTCTCCAACATTTGTTATTTTCTGTTTTTTTTGATTCATGCCAGTAAAGTTGGGGTGAGATGATATCTCTTTGTAGTTTTGATTTGCATTTCTCTAATGGCTAGTGATCGGGAGGATTTTCTCATGTGTCTGTTAGCTGCCTGAATGTCTTCTTTGGTGAAGTATCTGTTCATATCCTTTGCCCAATTTTTAATTGGATTATTTGTCTTTTTGTTGTAGAGGCATTGGATTTTCCTATAGATTTTAGAGATTAGACCTTTGTGGGGTATGTCATAGCCAAAATTTTTCCCCCAGTCTGTGGGTTCTCTTTTTACTCTTTTGGTCAAATTTTTGGATGAGTATAAGTGTTTAATTTTTAGAAGGTCCCATTTATCTAGCTTATCTTCTGGTGTTTATGTATTGTTAATTATGGCTTATATCCTGTTTATGCTGTATATTAGGGCTCCTAGTGTTGATCCTATTTTTTCTTCCGTGATCTTTATCATTTTGAGTTTTATATTTAGGTCTTTGATCCATTTTGAATTAGTTTTTGTGTATGGTGTGAGGTATGGGTCTTGTTTCATTTTTTTACAGATGGACATCCAGTTTTGCCAACATCATTTGTTAAAAAGACTGTCTTTTCCCCATTTAATGGACTTTGTCGAAGATCAGGTGACTGTAGGTGGATGGATTTACATCTGGGTTCTCGATTCTGTTCCACTGGTCAGTGTGTCTGTTTTGTACCAGTGCCAGGCTATTTTGACTACCATAGCTGTATAGTAGGTTCTGAGGTCAGGTAGTGCAAGGCCTCCTAGTTTGTTCTTCCTCTTCAATAATGCTTTACTTATCTAGGGCCTCTTTCCTTTTCATATAAAGTTAATGATTAGTTTTTCCATCTAGTTAAAGAATGCTGTTGGTATTTGAATGGGGATTGCATTATATCTGTAGATTGCTTTGGGTAGAATTGACATTTTAACAGTGTTGAGTCTACCTATCCTGGAGCATGGTATGTTTTTCCATTTATGTAGGTCTCTTTTGGTTTCTTGTAGTAGTGTTTTGTAGTGTTCTTTGTATAGGTCTTTTACATCCCTGGTTAGATTTATTCCTAAATATTTTATTTTTTTAGGGGCTATTATAAATGGTATTACTTTCCTGATTTCATTTTTGTAGTTCTCTTTATTGGTGTATAGGAATCCAACCGATTTTTGTATGTTTTTCTTGTATTCTACTACTTTGCTGAATCTTTCTGTTAGTTTCAGTAGTTTTCTTGTTTCGTTTTTCGGGTTCTTTGTGTATAGTATCATATTATCTGCGAATAGGGGTAGTTTTATTTCTTCATTACCAATTTGGATGTCCTTTTATTTCTTTTTCTTGCCTTATTGCTCTAGGTAGGACTTCAGCACAATGTTAAATAGGAATGGTGATAAAGAGCATCCTTGTCCTGTTCCCATTCTCAGGGGGAACATTTTCAGCCTCTTTCCATGAGAATGTTGTTGGCTGTTGGTTTTGTATAGATTGTCTTTATTATGTTTAGGAATTCCCTTCAATTCCTGTCTTAATGAGAGTTTTTATCAGGAATGAATATTAGACATTATCAAATACCTTTTTTGCATAGATTCAGATGACCATATGATTCTTTTCTTTTGTTTTATTTATCTGGTGGGTCATGTTGATTGATTTTCTAATGTTGACCCATCCTTGCTTACCTTGTATGAATCCCACTTGGTCATGGTGTATTATTTGTTTGATATGATGCTGAATTCTATTGGCTAGAATTTTGTTGAGAA
>NW_004447837.1:0-1892 GCF_000243295.1 Trichechus manatus latirostris
GCCCTATGCCACTGGACCCCTAGAAATTTCCCTCAGGTAGAAGGTGTCTGCATTTTTGTTGGGTTAATTTCCCACCCTCTAACACGCAAATGTCTTACCAGTAAGTCGAGTCACTGACACTTCTTCCTTACTAGGTGCAATCAGCATAATGTCATCAATATAATGCACCAATTTGATGTATTGTGGAAGGGAAAGGTGATCAATGTCCCTGCAAACTAAATTAGGACATAGAGCTGGAGAGTTGATACACCTCTAGGTAGGACAGTGAAGGTGTACTGTTGACTTTGTCAGCTGAAGGCAAACGGCTTCTGGTGATCCCTGAAAACAGGTATGGAGAAAAAGGCATTGGCCAGATCAGTAGCTGCATACCAGGTACCAGGAGATGTATTAATTTGCTCAAAACTGAAACCATAGCTGGAAAAGCAGCTGCAATTGGAGTCACCACCTGGTTACGTTTATGATAAACCACTGTCATTCTCCAAGATTCCTCTGTTTTTTTGCAGAGGCCAAAGAGGCAAGTTGAAATGGATGTTATGGGAATCACTACTCCTGCATCCTTAATCTTTGCAGTCCCTCCAGGATTGTGATATTGCTTTTGTTTTACTATTTTCCTAGGTAGGGGCAGTTGTAATGGCTTTCATTTGGCTTTTCCTACCGTAATAGGCTTTATTCCACTTATCAGGGATCCAATGTGAGGGTTCTGCCAGCTGCCGAGTATGTATAATCCGATTTTTGTATTTTTATGCAAATAATGTGCGCCTTCTACATTTGTTTACCAGCTGCTCTCTTCCCTGTGAAGTATTTTCATAAGTGCCACTAAACCAATTTTTTTTATATGTTGCTGTAAAAAACTGGCATAGTGCACTTATGAAAATACCTCACAGAGGGAGGGTGTGGTTGGCAAACAAATGTAGAAGGCAAGTGTTATTTATGTAAAAATACGGTATGCATTCTGGAACTGGGGATATCACTACAGGATGGGATCAGGGACCCACTGTGAGATGGACCTGAGCTAAGACTCCATTAATAACTGACCTCTATATGCCCCTATTCTGACTGGTGGGACACAGTGATGTTTTGGGTTTCCTGGAATTAGTGTCAGTTCAGAGCCAGCGTCCAATAATCCCTGAAAATTCTAATTATTTCCTTTTCTCCAATGAAAGTCACTCTAGAACAATGCTGTAGATCCCTTTGGGGAGGGCTGGGTGAAAGATTAACAGTATAAATTTTTGGCAGTGCAGTGGGGTCCTTCCTCAAGGGGACCAAGCCTCCCCTTCATTCAAGGGGCTATGGGTCTATAAACTAGCTCAAGTCTGGGAATTGATTGAGGGGCTGTGACTCTCATTTCTGTTGATTTGAGTTAGACTGCCATTCACTTGACCTAGAATTCTTTCACCTGTACAGATCAAGTAAATATTTAGTAGATTTCCCATCTATTTTACTCCTAGGGACACCATGACTAAGTATTCAACACCATAAGTCCATAGGAGTCAGACTATTCTGATTACTGCTTTGACTCTGCTGTCTCTTACAGTAACCATGCCCATCTTGTCTTTGGTGATTAAGTGCCACCACTTGGCCCCTACCACCCTGGGGTCCAATTAGCCTAATTGTAGTTAGGTGTCTTAATTCAGTCAGGGAATTTCCGATGATCAAATCTGACTTATACAAAATATCAATCACGGCAGTCTTCAAGGATGCCATGGCTCCCTTTACAAATTTGTTTCCCACCTTTCTGGTGAAATGTGTGTCCTCCAGGCACTCTCTGCGTGGGTCTGTGGGTCCAACCTGATAAATCCACTCAAACATACCAATTTCCCTAAGCCTTTGGACACCTTCTTCTAGAGTATACCAAGGCAGTTCTGGCATTTCAACTTGATTTAGTGTAGGCC
>NW_004447838.1:0-1891 GCF_000243295.1 Trichechus manatus latirostris
GTGTTGAGGCAGTGGGTGGTGTTGTGACACGGGTTTTGCTCCAAGGAACATTCATCCACATCTGGGGACAAAGAAGATCAGGTCTTGCCCAGCCTGGCTCAGGCCTCCCCTGACTAGCCACACCCACTCCCCATCTTCTTGCAGTCTGGAGCTCAGGACCCCACCATTATTGAAAGCGCTGCCACCTGGTGACCTTCAACTTCAATCCCAAAGCACCTTATGGTGGCCTCCACACAAGATGAGTGCAGCAGGGACCATAGTCACCAGACCTAGTTTATGGGCAGTGAAACCAAAGCCAGGAGGGAAACCAAGTCATGGGAGCTGGACTTCCTGACTAAAGACTCTCTCCTGCTCCCTCCCCAGCCCTGGCTGGGGAAAACAAGAACTGACACCTCCCTCCACTTTGCTTGCATGAGACATATGAGGAAGGTCTGGGGGTGCTCTCAGGGGCAGGGGGCTCTGCAGGGGAACCCCAGTTCCAGAAGGCCCTTGCCCTGTGCTGGGACCTCTGGTGAGGTGAATCCTATGGCAGGGCCTTAGGGGGCCCTTGGCCTTATAGAAATCTCAGAATCTTCTCCAGCCTCACTGGGCTGTGTGACCTGCCTCCATCCATATCCAGTGTTATGGACCGAATTGTGTCTCCCCAAAATATATGTTGTAAATCCTAACCTGTATGCCCATGGTTATAATCCCATTTGGAAATGGTTGTCTCTGTTATGTTAATGAGGCAGGATCAGTGTAGGGTGTGTCTTGAGTCAATCTCTTTTGTGATATAAGCCATTGCTTGGTTTTGATTCCAACTCATAGCGGCGACCTTATAGATCAGAGTAGAACTGCCCCCTGGGGTTTCTAAGGTTGTAAATCTACCAAAGCAGGCTGCCACATTTTTCTCCCACAGAGTGGCTGGTGGTAAGCAGATGAGTGCTTTAACCACTGCACCACCAGGGCTCCTCCTTTTGAGATATAAAGGAAATTAAACAAGCAAGCAAAAGAAGGAGAGATGGGGAAGATAGATGCCAAGCCACGTGGAGATCTCCAAGGAACCAGGAAGCAGAAGCTGAAGAAACAAGGACCTTCATCCAGAGCCTACAGAGAGATAATGCCTTCCCCTAGAGCTGGCACCCTGAATTTGGACTTCTAGCCTCCTGTACTGTGAGAAAATAAATTTCCGTTTGCTAAAGCCACCACTTGTGTTATTTCTGTTAGAGCAGCACTAGATGACTAAGACAGGCATCAAGCCTAGGTGGAAGCGGCACTTCTACTTCCTGACTGTAGAGGCAGTGGGTGGAGCTGTGGCACCCATGCTGCCTGGAGATGCACTTGATCATGTCTAGGGACACAAGAAGAGGGTCAGGCCCTGTCCCAGCCTGGGTCAGGTCCCCTCTCCTCTGAATGCCTCACCCCTTTCTTCCTGGTATTAGGCCCCCCACCGTGTGTGAGATGATGCCACCTGGTGATGGCACATCCCCGAGCGGTGGACGAGGCGGGGATCATGGGAGTGTGAGGAGGCCTGAAAGGAAGCACATGAGCCCCTACAATGTATACGTGTGACAGTATTGATATACCTTCATCCCAGTCAATAATTAGCTGCTACCTGAGGCCCCAGGGAACCTCCCTCTGGACACCCAGCTCCT
This sequence comes from Trichechus manatus latirostris, assembly GCF_000243295.1. NCBI lineage: Eukaryota > Metazoa > Chordata > Mammalia > Sirenia > Trichechidae > Trichechus > Trichechus manatus. The sequence continues at coordinate 1,635 of NW_004447838.1, forward strand.
TCCCTGGCGTCCTCCATATCTTTTCATATCTAGTCTAAGAGGGGTTGATGCCTGGCCCAGCAGGGGACCCTGGCACTCATTCTGCTTGGTTGGTGTGGGTGCCCTAGCATGTGTGACCAGATGCTTTGACTGAGGGTCTCTAAGATGAGGGATCTGAGCTCTGTACCTTCACAAACGGTGTTGTTTGGGCCATTGGGTGACCCAGGTATCGGCTTCCAGCCAGGTCTGCAGCGGCATTTATAGCCACCCACAGTGTT
>NW_004447839.1:0-1833 GCF_000243295.1 Trichechus manatus latirostris
TACTCCGTTTGGTGTTCGGCTGAGTTCTTTATCTCTTCATTTGATGTTCTAGGGTTTCAGGATTGTTGACTGTCTGTTTGGCTTAGCTTTTCGGATCTTTGTTGTGGAGGGACGGCGTGGTGTTTCTGCCTAGAGCGCCATCTTGCCGGAAGTTCAGTTTTTTTGGTTTTTGTTTGTTTTAATGCCAATGATCCTACAGACCAGTTCTTATTCACAAAAAAAAAAAAAAAAAAAAAGATTTCATTTCTTGGAATGAAATACTGACTGGATTAATCAATCAATTAATGAAAACTTAAAGATAATATTTAAAACATTATTTAATGCTAAAGTTTTTCCCTTCTTTGGAGATTATATCCTAAGTTGTTGGGGGCTAGAATGTAATATTTTGAATGAATTCATGGCAATATTAAATGATAGTAGCATTCCGAAATGCCATTTCCTAGAGAAACAAAAATCAGAAATTATATGATCCCTGTAGATTTTTTTTAACTGAAAATTTTCTTTTGAAATTCAGAAAATCACATGACCCTCATCACCGAGTTGAATGCTCTGGATCGTTGCTGCAGTAGCCACTTCCATCAAAAAAACAATTTTATTTTATTTTATATTTTGCTTGTGCAAGAGATCACAAAACAGATTGTGGACTCTCCAATTTGTAACTCCACTAAGATCCAATCAGCTATTCAGAATGAATAATTATAAAAAACTTTTTTTTTTTTTAATGTAAGTGAAGCCGCCAGAAGAGACTGAGAGGAAAAGATAAAAACAATGAATTGGAGGGATGCTGTTTTAGCTCTTTGACTTGTTCTGATGCTCACATGATCTAAATAAACTGAAGCAATTCACCCCATTATTGCCATAGTAGATGGGTGAATGAAAGAGAGGAGAGTTTATGAAAATAAACTTTGGGATTTTTTTCAATGAAGAGAGATAGATTCTTTAGATTTGATGTATCTTCCAAGTGTTCACAGGATGAATTCATTCCAAAAATTGATTCAACTACACATGTGCTGGGAATCAGAAATGAACAAAACCAAGTTTCTGATTTTATGAAGCTTATAGTCCAATGCTCTGACTCTTAGAGAACCACTAGGACAGAGTAGAACCGCTCCATAGGGTTTCCCAGGATTGGCTAGTGCATTGGAACTGCTGACCTTTTGGATAGCAGCTGAGCTCTTAACCGCTGGGCCACCAGGGTTGCTCTGAGTCTGAACTGACTTGGCGGCAGTGGGTTTGGTTTTTGTTTTTATAGTCCAATGAGTGAAAACAGCCAAGCGCCTCTGCATGGAATTTTAGAACAGGGATGAAGCAAAGATCCTAGAAGAGTCCAAAGAGGGGGGAAAAAGTTATTTACCAAAAAAACAGTTACTATATTGGCTTTGTTCTTATCAATAACCCACAGTACGTGAAGATATTGGACAAATATCTTCAAAATTCTGAAGGCAAATTATTTTAAAACAGAAATTCCATGCTCAGCCAAAATAACAACCAAAGGATAAGGCTTGAATTCAAGAATGCCAGCGATAAAATGTTTACTCTTCCTTCCTGCTGCCTTTCATGCTCAATCTGAAGGCTTTTCCACGCTCTTGCATAGAGAATATCTGAAAGAGATCCCATAGCTTTTCATTCCCTTTCATATATTAAAGAACAGTCTCATTTATAGGTATTAAAATTTTCAGTCTCATAGTCTTTTTTCCCCTTTTATTTATTTATTTATTATTGTTGTAATTAAATGAAGTTTACATTTCAAATTAGTCTTCCATACAAATTTTTTTTTTTACATACATTGTTATGAGACCCCAACCGCTCACCCCATTCTGCGACAGCACACTC
>NW_004447840.1:0-1890 GCF_000243295.1 Trichechus manatus latirostris
TTTTTTTTTTTTTTTTACTTTTCATTATTATTAGTATCTTTATAAATCCCATCTATATTTGTCTTTGGGGGTTAGAAACATTACATATAAACTTACAGATAAGATGACATCAGCAAATTACATGCTGCAACATTGTATGTAGTACCTATTACTAACGATAAGATGTACAAAAAAAAAAAGAACGGCAAAAGTGCAATTCGTCTTAACTTGAATATGTCTTAAGTCAAGGACTACCTGTACTCGATAAAAGTTACTATTACTAGTTCATCCAAGCAACAGAGAAAGGAATTTTATAAGAAGGTCTTTCTTATAAAAAGGATCAAAACTCCTCTCTTGAAGTTTGCTCCCACTTGAATTGTCCTTGATGGATAAAAGGGGTAGAAGTAAGCAGACAGGGTTTTTAAGCCCAACATAACCGTGACTAACCCGTGCGACACTGGGTAAGCCCTCAGCCTCACACCCAGCCTCACGTTCTGGATCAACACAATGAGCAAAGGCAGGGAGGGGAGTGTTTTTGACAGGTTTGGGCCTACTGCACTTTTAGCCTAAGATTCTAAAATTTTTAACACTGAATAAGTCACTCCAGTGGATTAACTACTTTTGTGTGTGGCCTTTCTAGCCACAGTCTTGTAACTCCCACCCAGGTGACTGTGTGATAGAGTAACTGTAGCCTACCAAGGGGATTCGCCAGTTTTGCCTTAAAAGAGCCAATTCCAGAGCAGACAGGAGAGCCCACCACCATCAAAGGAGAGACCCGCAGGAGATGGCGCAGAGGGTTTCCTAGCCCACGGAGCCAGAAAGCTGAGTGCCCTTGGGCAGAGACTTAGAGCCAGGCAGAAGTCAACGCCTGACACAAGAATTTGGGACTTGCCAGCCTCCACACCCATGTGAGCCATTTCCTTTATATGGTTCATGAGTTCTGTGAGATGTTGCAGTGAATTAGGGAATCCAAAGACGGGAGGGAGAGTACTGAGGTGAGAGACAGTAGTTGATGTTAGAGATGATAGAGCGGTGCAGCAGCTTGGAAAAGTTAGACATTTGGGACATCTTTAACCTCCGCCTCATAGGAACCAGCTTTGTACTGATCCTTATAAAAGAAATTAGTCATTTAGTAACTTTGTGGTCTTTCTTCTCTACTATTGTCTTACAACCTGGTGCTTCAAACATCCAAAACACTAAAAGATTCATGAGTGACTCAGTGCTCAATATTTTCTTTTCAGCTCTTACCTTCAACGTAGGTTGGGAATGATGCCAAGCTTTTTCTTGACTGTAATTAAGACAAAGAGGTTTCAGAAAGGGCAAAGTGTGATGAAATATGCATTAACACAACCCCCTAATGCAACATGAAAAACAAATCCATCACCAGTAGCAGTTATTAACTGATTAGCGACCATTTTGGGTTAGATAAAGCAAAATGTGGATAAACATATGCAATTACTATTAAAGGTTACCTAAACCCCAGAACAATCCATTTGTATCTTAGATGATATGAAAATCCTACATTCCACAATCAGAGAGATGTCTGTCAGCCTAAAAATTATCCCAAAGACCCAAATCTATAATCAACAACAGCAATAAAAACAGCACTAGTTATATCCTTAAGAATCTGCATCTCCAAGTGAAAAAACTGCTGAACAGTAAGAACACTAACAATATGATCATATGTAGAAATTAATTCCCTTGGAGAAACGAGGAAATCAGCTCAGTATTTTTTCTTCCACATCGATCTCTCATTGTGCTAAAAATGTCTGCTAGACTTTTTATCTCTTCCTTTCATCTCCTACTGAGTTATTTTAGTTGAAAAATTCCATTATATAAATCATTCTTGTGTGTTACCTTAAAATAAGGACATAGCAAACAAAGAAGTAAACAAAACAAAACAAAAACCCA
>NW_004447841.1:0-1855 GCF_000243295.1 Trichechus manatus latirostris
CAATCCTGAAACCCTAAAACATCAAATGAAGAGATAAAGAACTCAGCCAAACCCATATGGAGTGAGAAAACTGACTGAGAATGGAGAGCGAGGAGAGATTCATGCAGAGGTCCCCTATCAGCTAACACAGCACAGATCCACATTCTTGGACTCCTATTGGAGACCAGCAAATGGGGGTACAAGAAAGCAGCTTCACGTAGCTTCCAGCGGGAGACAAAACAACCAGTAATTTGTGATATACGCTTTCCCACCCCACACCCTTCTTCACCCCAACTCGGCCTCCTCTGCTTCCCACGGCCACAGTCTCTTGTCCGGGAAATACCAGCTGCTTGGATTCCACCTGCCCACACTCACCGGCTCTGAGTGTCATTTGTTGGCTACTGGTGTTGCTTTTTTCCACTTCTTTTGATTTCTTCCTTACCTCTCACCACCTCCCCCTCCTTTCGCTCAATTACGTGTCTCCGTGCGCCACCTTTGCTTCTTCCTGAGGGGCTACGAAGCTCCGTTTGAGTGTGGAACTGCTTCCCAGTCTGGGCTACCATGCTGGTGGGATCCCGGGGCTTTTGTTTGTTTCTTTGTTTTCTTTTCCTTTTCTTGAGTTGGGAACCCATTCTGGCTGGGCGGTGCTGCCTAGCTTCAAACCTACCTCCTTGGCTTGTGCAGACGCGCAGCAGGATCCCTGAGGACATTACTTTTTTCGTGGGTTTTTTTTCTGTTTTTTGGGGGGCTTTTCTTGTTCTTTTTTTTAATTTGTTTTGCTTTCTTTTCCCTCTTTTTCCCTTTTTGTCTTCCTTCATTACTCAGTTTTTCCTCTCTCTATACCTTCCTTCTCTTTCTGTTCCCTGAATACCTGGCACTGAATACCTTTACGCCTTCTAGCCAGGCTATACTGCCACACCTGAGAACAACTTCCCGAGACCTCGTAGCCACATCTGTGGGATCCCTGGGAGATTTGCTGTTCTTTTTCATTTCTGATTCTTATTTATTCATTCTTTTCTTTTTCTTCTTCTTCCCCTTTTTGTTTTTCTACATTTCATAGTCTTTCATCTCTCCACTCCAACAACAAGTTCCCCTAGCACTCTTTTTCATTTGTTTGTATGTTTTTGGCTCCTGTTCCTCTTTCTTCTCTCCCATATCCATCTTAGCTCCATACATAACAATCTTCCACCTACATCCTGCCTAACTGCACCGTGCGCTTAACATCACACCACCAAGCAGCACAGGAAAGGTCTACCGGAACCTGCCCTGCACTGATTACCGACCCCCCCGGTGGCTGCAGTAAGTGCCACAAACAACCTGTCCCAGTAACTCCTCTTCAGCTAGACATGCCCTGCTGTACCATATCTGAGTGACTGACCCTGCCAATTGGAGAAGGAAGCAAAAAGTGTCATGCCCACAGATGAGCAAACTACAAAGAACACACCACCTGCATGCTCAAAGCAAAATTTAAAAAAAGGATGAAACAAACAAGTCTACAATCAATAAAAGTCAAAAATAACTACTGAATGCCCCCAAGACAGCAGACAATATCAAAACATTTACAACAACAGGACAGGATAGTTCCAGTAGGCATCCAAAATAAAACACCAGATGACTTTTCAGTGGAAGAAAAGGCACTAGAACTACCTGATAGGGAATTCAACTCTCTAATACTCAGAATTATCCAAGAGTTGAAGCAAAGAGCAGACAAAAATGAGGAAAAAATAGACAAATTCATGGAAAAGGCAGACAAATTCATGGAAAATACAGAAAAAAAATTGCAAGAATTCAGGAAAATAATGCAGGAACAAAATGCCAAAATAAATTCACAACTAGAAATTATACAAAAACAAAAATTAGAAATCCAACAGGTAAA
>NW_004447842.1:0-1889 GCF_000243295.1 Trichechus manatus latirostris
GTCATTGTAAAAGAGTGCTTCTAGGTACTGAAATTTCTGGAGTTCTTTTTCATTTTTTAAAATCTTGACTTCTTAAAAAAAGCTTTGGTTGCAGATACAAAACAAAACAAAACAAAACTGAATCATTGATGGCTGATTTTGATCAAGTTATAATTTTGCTAAGAGAAGTTGCTGGTAGTGATCACCCTAATAGAAACCTTAGAAAATTGCGATTTAATTCATGGGAATCTAGTTTCATATATTTATTTCATTTCTAGGGGGTATATGTTAAAGTCTTGACACTTGCAGATATTTCTGAAGATTAAGGAATACTTGCCCTCCGGTGTCAGAGGATCTAATTGCAGTGATTCCCAGTTCTTACATTAGAAGGTTTGATCAGATCTGTTCTTTGTTTCCTAGCAGCGTGTGTTTCCTAGCAGTCATTCATTCCACAGGTCCTGATGTCATTAGAACTGTGTCTGTCAGTGTTTTGTGCTGTCTTTAGCTGAAGGTGAACGTGTCAGAGTGCTTGAATACAATTCCATAGCACTTCTTTATCACCAAATATTCAATAACCTGCTCCATTGGTGTATATTTGACTGGATTACTTCTATAAACTCAGGGGAGGAGAAATAATTAGTAGAAAGGTTTGCGTGAACTATTTAAATTTTTTAGATAGAGCTGTTAGACTGCATCAGGCATCCCTGGCCTGAAGAGTGATAAGGCAGCATGTGATTTTGCCTGATAGGTAAATGCTTTTGATTTCTCATTTTAGTTTGCTTGGTATGATAATCCTTCAGAATGAGAGCCACCTTGAAAATATGAATGGAAAGTCTTTAAGAAATGATTTTCTTAATAATGATCTTCTTATATTTTGCAGATTTAAATATTTCTTCCCATGGGACATAACAGCAAGTGTGGGACATAACTGGCTCCAGCTACTGTGCTGGGCATTGTTTCTAGCAATTAGGAAAGGCACTTGATTTGTTTTTTTTTTTATGGACCTGACTTACCTTCTATTCTTTTGTGAACTTAGCTAAGGAATTCCTATATTGTAGATAAAAAGGATTATAAAATCAGTAAGATTGGAGTTGGTCAAATAATACTATGCGTTCAAATCCACTAGGCGCTCCTTGGAAACTCTATGGCGCAGTACTACTCTGTCCTGTAGGGTCGCTATGAGTCGGAATGAACTTGACAGATGAATTTTTTTTTTTTTAAACTTAATTGTTTTGCCGTTTTGATTTGGACCACTTAAAGCATTGGTTGAAACTTTTTGAAAAGGGCTGCTAGGTAGAAGTGACAGTTACTGTTATAAGTGGGGGCATTTTTCCCCAGAAATCAGCAAGGAAAACTGATTCTGATTTTTATATTAGGATACAACAGTGATTTCGAGAAATACTGTGTAGCTAATTTAGAATGGTATGAGTGGCTAGAGCAGTTGGAATTAAAGGGAGATGGTCCTTCCTTAAGTTTAGCAAATGGCTGTTTTCCCTTTGATTTCTTAGATTTGCATTGCATTCAAAATATGCTTTTGCTAACACAGGGAGGAGCCCTAAAGACAGCGAGTATATTGTAAGTTAGCATTTGCTTGCCTTCAGGACATATGTACACTTAGATTACTACTGCATTGTGTCTTTTTTTTATGCAAATGAATTTCTTCATAGAATACCCTATTTTATAATAAAATAAAAATTAAAACACTCAAATGTGAGTCAAGTCCTCCCGACTTTTCCCGTTTTTATCTTTCTCTCTCTATGTGTGTGTTTGGTTAGGGAGTTGTTGATCAATGGGAAGATATATTCAGATTATTCGTTTTGATATTGATGTTTATTAGCACATTTGAGAAGGTGGTGTGAGCATACCTCTAGATAGCATTTATGAGTGCTAAGATGTACTGGTTTTTACCA
>NW_004447843.1:0-1889 GCF_000243295.1 Trichechus manatus latirostris
ACAATTGATGTTTGCATATTAAACTTGTACTCAGTAATCTTGCTGAACTCATCTAATAGTTCTAATTGTTTTTCAGTGGATTCTTTAGTAGTTTCTATATAAAAGGTCATATCATCTGCAAATAGAATCAGTTTTACTTCTCCCTCTTTGTTATGGATTAAATTGTATCCCCCCCAAAAGATATGCTGAAGTCCTAACCCTTGGTACCTGTTAAAATAACCTTGTTTGGAAATAGGGCCTTTGAAGATGTTATCTACTAAGTTAACATGAAGTCATACTGGGGTAGGATGAGTCCTAATCCAATATAAGTGTCCTTATAAAACAGAAGAGTTACAGAGAGGCAGGCAGAGGGAAGACAACCACATGATGACACATCTATAAGTCAAGGAATGTCATCTCCATTGTTTTCAAAAGCACCCGTGATTTGAACTTCTCCACAGTATGTTCCCAATAAAAATATCTCTAGGGATAACTTTTGAGCTCTCTGTTCTTATGGCTTGCCTTTCCTTTGGGCAAAATCTCTGGTCCACTGCTTTGGCACTAATGTCAGGAACAGTGGCCTACTTCTCTTGGAGTGATACTTCTGATTTATGAGTGAGGTACTGGGCAGGGGCGGAAGCCTCTGGCTTGCTTTTCCCAGTGTGGAACTTCCATCCTATGAGCAAGTTGAAGCAAAGGTGATTGAGGATCTGGTATGCTTGACCTATTTCACCTGGGGCAGGGCTTCTAACCTACAAGTGGGAGCTGGGTTAGGAAGAGGGCCCGCTGACTTCTCATCACATGTGCCTGGAATTTAACCTCTGCAACTTGGAGCTGGGGTGAGAAGAAATGCTGGCAGCCTGTCTCTCCAGAGGAGATAAAATATACCTTGACTGGGAGCTGGTGGGGGATGGAGCCTTGAGCCCCATCTTTATGGCCTCACATGCCCATAGTGGCTTACATCATGCTGAAGGAGTGAGAGAGGCAGTGGGTTGTGGATCAAATGCCTCAAACTCTCACTTTCTTACTGAGAGTTAGTAGGTTTTCTTGAATAAATATTTCTTCATTTGTTGTATGTTCTTAGGACAATTTCCAGAGGCTTTATATGGTAGTTAGGAGTCCCTGGGTGGTGCAAACAGTTAATGTATTCAGCTGTTAACCAAACAGTTGAAGGTTTGAGTCCAACCAGAAGCTCCTCAGAAGAAAGGCCTGGTGATCTACTTTTGAAAAATCAGCCATGGAAAACCCTTTGGCACATAGTTCTATTCTGACACACATGAGGTCACCATGAGTTGGCATTGACTTAATGGCAGCTAGTTAGTTTAGGTTAGATGGTAGTTATCTTTATAATTTTTACCTGCTAACCATGGTGGTGTAGTGGTTGAGACTTTGGCTGCTAACCAGAAGGTTAGAAGTTTGAATCCACCAGGTGTTCCTTGGAAACCCTATGGGGCAGTTCTACTCTGTCCTATAGGGTTGCTATGAGTCAGAATCGACTCGATGGCAATGAGTTTTTTATGGTTGTTTTTCTGGGGAGGTCCTCAGGCTGCAGTGTCAGAAATGGAATTCCTAGACTAGATTTTCAGTCATTACTGATCTTTTGTCACATTAAATGCCTGTTAAAGGTTTCTCAGTGATTCTGATGATAGCCCAGTCTGGGGGAGCCCTGGACTAAGTGACCTTGTAGGTTGTTTCTAATGCTAAGGGTTCATATTTCAATGTGTAACTCTTACCTTCCATGCTACATCAACCAGGGGGAAAACCAAGGGCACAGGTTAAAAAACAAAAATCAAAGAATGTTGTACTCTGTCTACCTAATTACCCTCCACCCCAACATACATTCACACTTTTATGGGTACTTGTTCTCTTTCTGTTTTCCCCACACTTGAGCCCTCTGTAAGGCAGGACTC
>NW_004447844.1:0-1888 GCF_000243295.1 Trichechus manatus latirostris
GGTTTTCTGTGTATAAGATCATATCATCTGCAAATAGAGATACTTTGACTTCTTCCCTACCAATTTGGATGCCCTTTATTTCTTTTTCTAACCTAATAGCTCTGGCTAGGACCTCCAGCACGATGTTGAATAAGAGTGTTGATAAAAGGCATCCTTGTCTGGTTCCCTTTCTCAAGGGGAATTCCTACAAAGTCTATCCATTTAGGATGATGTTGGCTGTTGGCTTTGTATAAATGCCCTTAATTACGTTGAGGAATTTCCCTTCTATTCCTATTTTGCTGAGAGTTTTTAACATGAATGGGTGATGGACTTTGTCAAATGCCCTTTCTGCATCGATTGATAAGATCACGTGGTTCCTGTCTTGTATTTATGTGATGGATTACATTGATTGTTTTTCTAATGTTGAACCTTCCTTGCATACCTGGTATAAATGCCACTTGATCATGGTGAATTATTTTTTCGATATGTTGCTGAATTCTATTCGCTAGAATTTTGTTGAGGATTTTTGAGTCAATGTTCATGAGAGATATAGATCTGTAATTTTCTGTTTTGTAGTGTCTTTACCTGGTTTTGGTATCAGGGTTATGCTGGCTTCATAGAATGAGTTTGGGAGTGTTCCATTCTTTTCTATGCTCTGAAATATCTTTCATAGTAGTGGTGTTAACTCTTCTCTGACAGTTAGGTAGAATTCTCCAGTGAAGCCATCCGGGCCAGGGTTTTTTTGTTGTTGTTGTTGTTGGGAGTTTTTAATTACTTTTTCAATCTCTTCTTTGGTTACGGGTTTATTTAGTTATTCTACCTCTGTTTGTGTTAGTTTAGGTAGGTAGTGAGTTTCTAGAAATTTGTCCATTTCCTCTATGTTTTCAAATTTGTTCGAGTACAATTTTTCATAGCATTCTGTTATGATTCTGTTAATTTCTGTTGGGTGTGTTGTGATATCACCCATCTCATTTCTTATACGGGTTATCTGCTTCCTCTCCTGTTTTTCTTTTGTCAGTTTGGCCAATGGTTTATCAATTTTGTTGATCTTTTCAAAGAACCAGCTTCTGGTCCTGTTAATCTTTCAATTGTTTTTCTATTCTCTATTTCATTTAATTCTGCTCTAATTCTTACTATTTCCTTTCTTCTGGTGCCTGAGGGCTTCTTTTCCTGCTCTCTTTCAACTTGTTCCAGTTGTAGGGTGAATGTTTTCATTATGGCCCTTTCTTCTTTTTGGATGTATGCATTTATTGCTATAAACTGACCTCTGAGCACTGCTTTTGCTTTGCCCCAAAGGTTCTGGTATGATGTGTTTTCATTCTATGAATTTCTTTATCCCATCCTTAATTTTTTCTGTAACCCAGTAGTTTTTGAGCAAGGTGTTGTTCAGTTTCCAAGTGTTTGATTTTTTTTCCTTGCTTTTTGTGTTGTTGATTTCTACCTTTATGGCTTTATGGTCAGAAAAGATGCTTTGTAATATTTCGATGCTTTGGATTTTGTTAAGGCTTGCTTTATGGCATAATATGTTGTTTATTCTGGAGAATGTTCCATGTGCATTGGAAAAGAAAGTATACTTGGCTGCTGTTGGGTGGAGTGTTCGGTATACTTCTATGAGATCAAGTTGGTTGATTGCAGCATTTAGCTCTTCCGTGTCTTTGTTGAGCTTCTTTCTGGATGTTCTGTCCTTCACCCAAGTGGTGTGTTGAAGTCTCCTACTACTATTGTGGCGCTGTCTATCTGTCTTTTCAATGCTGTTAGTTTGTTTTATGTATTTTGGAGTCCTGTCGTTGGGTGGGTAAATATTTATTATAGTTATGGCTTCCTGGTGTACTGACCCTTTAATTATTATATAGTGTCCTTCCTTATCCTTTGTGGTGGATTTTACTTTAAAGTTTATTTTATCAGAGAT
>NW_004447845.1:0-1887 GCF_000243295.1 Trichechus manatus latirostris
GGTGTGTTGAAGTCTCCTACTACTGTTGTGGAGCTGTCTGTCTCTCTCTTCAGAGCTGTTAGAGTTTGTTTTATGTATTTTGGAGCCCTGTTGTTGGGTGCGTAATTATTTATTATAGTTATGTCCTCCTGGTGTATTGACCCTTTAATCATTATATAGTGCCCTTCCTTATTCTTTGTGGTGGATTTTACTTTAAAGTGTGTTTTGTCAGAGATTAATATTGCCACTCCTGCTCTTTTTTGAGTGTTATTTGCTTGATATATTTTTTTCCATCATTTGAGTTTTAGCCTGTTTGTGTCTTTAAGTCTAAGGTGCGTCTCTTGTAGGCAGCATATAGATGGATCATGCTTTTTTATCTGATCTGCAACTTTCCATCTCTTTATTGGTGCTTTAAGTCCGTTTAGATTCAGCATAATTATTGATAGGTATGAGATTAGAGCTGTCATCCTGATATCTCTTTTTGTGTGTTGTTCACAGTTTCTTTGTTCTCCTCAATTTTCAATGCTGAGTTGTTTTTCTTTATGTATTTTTTTTTCATCTTTTTCTTTGGTGTAGATTTTGTGTTTGCTGGGTCTTTATGTTTTTCTACTTTTTTGTTTTGATTTGTGGGATTGTTAGATTCCTTTGTGGTTACCTTAATATTTACCCCTATTTTTCTAAGTTTATACCAGTCTTTGATTACTTTATATCACCTTAACTTCCCCTCCATATGAAAAATCAATGTCTCCATTTTTTAAGTCCCTCTTTTTTGTTTTAATGTTGTCCTTTTTTACATATTGATATCTGTTTCCCTTTTTTCAATGTTTTAGCTTTGATGTATTTTCAGTATCCGAATTTGAGTCATTATCTGGTTGCTCTGTCCTGTGTTCTAGTCTTGCATTGTTATCTGGTGTTATTGATTATCTAACCGTAGGACTCCTTCTAGTATTTCTTGTAATTTTGGTTTGGTTTTTGCAAATTCCCTGAACTTCTGTTTATCTTGAAATGCCCTAATTTTGCCATCATATTTGAGAGACAGTTTTTCTGGATATATAATTCTTGGCTGGCAGTTATTTTCCTTCAAGGCTTTATATATGTCATCCCATTGGCTTCTAGCCTGCATGGTTTCTGCTGAGTAGTCTGAGCTTATTCTAATTGACTCTCCTTTGTAGATGACTTTTCTTTTATCCCTAGCTGCTCTTAAAATTCTCTCTTTATCTTTAGTTTTGGTAAGTTTGATTATGGTATGTCTTGGTGACTTTCTTTTGGGATCTGCCTTATGTTGGGTTCGATGAGCATCTTGGATAGATATCGTCTCATCTTTCATGATATCAGGGAAGTTTTCTGTCAACAAATCTTCAACAGTTTTGTCTGTATTTTCTGTTATCGCCCCCTGTTCTGATACTCCAGTCACTTGTAGGTTATTTCTCTTGATAGAGTCCCACATGACTCTTAGAGTTTCTTAATTCTTTTCAATTCTTTTATATGATTTTTTCTCAAATAAGTTGGCGTCAAGAGCTTTATGTTCAATGTCACTAATTCTAACTTCTGCTGCCTGAATTCTGCTCCTATGACTTTCTGTTGAGTTGTCTAATTCTGAAATTTTATTGTTAATCTTCCGGATTTCTGATTGCTGTCTCTCTGTGGATTCTTGCAGCCTATTAAATTTGGCATTCTGTTCTTGAATAACTTTTTTAAGTTTTGCTACTACTTTGTCTGTGTGTTCCCTGGCTATTTCTGCATCCTGTCGAATTTCCTTTCTAATTTCTAGAAGAGTTCCGTATATTAATCTTTTGTATTCTGCCTCTGGTAATTCAAAGAAGTTCTCTTCCTCCAGAGAATTTATTGATTCTTTATTTTGGGAGCTTGCTGAAGCCATCATGGACTGCCTCTTTATGTGATTTGGTA
>NW_004447846.1:0-1887 GCF_000243295.1 Trichechus manatus latirostris
GTATTGGCTTTAGAAAACTCTAACCTCAGGGTCTGTTGGTCTGGGGGATGGAAGCATATGCCACTCAACATGTATCTGGCCACTTCTACTTCTGCCCCAGCTGTCAAATGTAACAAAACCAACTGGCTGCCTTGATATAAACTGAATTAATGACCTTAATTCACTTATTTCCATGTACCAATTATTAAAACCTATATTGAAATATCCACTGGATGATATATCCCCAACTCCTCCTTCTAAATTCTCTGAAAGTTAAGTGTGCTGCCCTCATAAAATAGTCCCAGACCAACCTGAGTTTAATTTAATTTTTAAAGCCTCAAAGACTATGAGAAGTATCAGAAACTTATCAAAAACATCCTTACTTTTAGGAAAGAACCAGTAGATTTGAAGTAATAAATCTATACTGTAATAATTCTGCTTTGAATATAAGCTTATAAACTTGGGTGCCTGTCCTGCCCTCTGAGATTGGAAATCATCCTCCAAAAAGTAGAGGCTAAGGAGGCAGCGCCATGGTCCTGGAACGGTAACATGCCCTAGTGAAAACTGAAACTGTTTGAGAAAAGTGACTTTAACATTATGTCCCATAAAAACTGACTGGAACCACATTTACAAGTATAGGTACAATAAAGTGAAAGAAGTTTGTTAATTATAGGAAGAGTGTGAAACAAATACATGGGATAAAATCAGGAATTAGATGATGCTCCAGATACTGCTCGTGAAGTAGCAGCAACAGCCTTGGCATCCGCCTTGTTACCAGATTTAAACTGGCTTGCAATTTATTTGAAAAAGGATGACATTAACAGACCGTTATAGAACTCGTGACTGAAACACACTTCCAGACTTTTCAGATAAAAATAAAATGACAAAGATGCTAAACCTGAAGAGAAAAGGAAAGGATTTGTTACCAAAAGAGTTGACAACACATTTTTTAAAAATGGTGATTGGAAAATTTGGCACACCTGTGGATGAATAAATTAATCTAATTCTATAGTAAGTGTTCAGGAAGAAAGGCCTGGTGATCTACTTATGAAAATGAGCCAGTGAAAAACCTATGGATAACATCTGTCTGATCTGAAAGTGATTATGTGAATGTCACAGACCCCCACAGCACTTTGTTCTGTTGTGCATGAGGTCACCATGAGTGAGGGGTTGACTTGATGGCAGCTAATGAAAACAATAGTGATAAATGCTCAGAGAAAATTCAATTCTCAGGACGATTTCCTAAAGAAGGGCAGGAAAAAACCACCCACCCTAATCCCAGCTCACACTAGGACAACCTGGTTTATGGTAATTTCTGTAGCTCTGTTCAGATCTACCACCCACTTCCTGGAAACCCTATGGGACAGTTCTACTCTGTCCTACAGTGTTGCTATGAGCTGGAATAGACTTGACGGCATAGGTTTTTTTTTTTTTTTTTTTTTTAATTAGTTCAGAGTATTCTGACTACTTTTTCCTGTAATTTAGATTCACTTGCCAGTTATTTGACATGTTTTAAATAAATAATTAAAGTTGTTATTGTTGTTAGGTTCCACTGAATTGGTTCCAACTCATAGCAACCTATGTACAACAGAATGAAACACTGCCCAGTCCTCCGCCATCTTCACAATCCCTGTAATGTTTGAGCTCATTGTTGCAGCCACTGTGTCAATCCATCTCCTTGAGAGTCTCCCTCTTTTTCACTAACCCTCTACTTTACCAAGCATGATGTCCTTTTCCAGAGACTGGTCCCTCCTGATAACATCTCCAAAGTACATGAGATGAAGGTCCCTCATCCTTGCTTCTAAGAAGCATTCTGGCTGTGCTTCTTCCAAGACAGAGTTGTTCCTTCTTCTGGCAGTCCATGGTATATTCAATATTATTTACCAACACCATAATTCGAAGGCATCA
>NW_004447847.1:0-1879 GCF_000243295.1 Trichechus manatus latirostris
GTTCATGAATTGAAAGACTCAATGTTGTAAAGATGTTTATTCTCCCCAAACTGATCTATAGATTCAATGCAATCCCATCAAAACCCAGCAGGGTTTGTGTGTGTGTGTGTGTGTGTGTGTGTATAGAATGCTCAAATGATTCTGAATTTTATATTAAAATGCAAAGGACCTAAAATAGCCAAAATAATCTTGAAGAAGAACATATCTGGAGTGCTTATACTACCAGATATCAAGCTACAGTAATTAAAACAGTGCACAATTGAGGTAAGGATAATCAAAGAGACCAATGGAACAGAATAGAGTCCAAAAAAAGACCTACACATTTGCAGACACTTCCTTTACAACAAAAAAGCTACTGCAATTCAGTGGGGGAAAATATGATTTTTTTAAATAAATGGTACTAGGTCTATTGCCTATCCATAGAGGAAAAAAAATAATACAAGTTGAATTGCACTTTTATAGATTGAATTGTATCCCCCCAAAAAGATATATTGAAGGCCTAAACCCTGTACCTGTGAATGTCATCCTGTTTGGAAATAGGCAGGGGTGGATGACCCTGTAAGCAAGGTAAGCAGAGGCTTACTTGTGCTTACTTACTAATCTCTAGTGAACAATTTCTCATGAGTTTGAGCACATCATGCTTACTAGAATGTCTATCCCTGTCAGGGATTGTAAGTTTGAAAAGAGGCTTTGATTCTATAGCAAGCTGCTGTGGGGTTGGGAGACAGATTCAAGCCATACCTAGAAGCAGAATCTTTGATGTGGTGAAAAAATGTGAAATTGTTCACTACAGATGATCTAGTAACCAAGGCAAGCACCATGCTTACCTAGCCTATTGGATAATCCACCCTTGGAAATTGGGTTTTTCTTTTGTTATCAGTTAAGTTAAATGAGGTCATACTGTAGTACAGTGGGTCCTAATCCAACCCCTTCTGACTGATGTCTTATAAAAGGGGACAACAGAAATGGAAACAGAGTCACACACAGGAGAATGACAGACACCACATGACAATGGAGGCAGATGCTTAAAGATACGAGCAACAAAGGGATACCAAGGACTGCTGGCAGCCACAAGAAACTATGAGAGGCATGCAAGAGTCTCTCTCTCAAAGCCCGCAGAAGGAATAGATATAGCTGAGACCCTGTTTTGGACTTCTAGCCTTCAGAAGTGTGAGAAAATAAATTTCAGTCCCACAAAGTCACTCTCTTTATGGTATTTTGTTATGGCAGCCTTAAGAAACTAAGACAGCTACCTTACGGGATAGAAAAACAATAATAATACAAGATAGATGGTAGACCTAAATGTGAAAAGTAAAACAATAAAACTTCTACAATAGAATATTATATAATGTCTTCATGAACTGTAAGCTGTCTTAAATATGACACAAAAAACACTACCTATAAAAGAAAAGATTAAATTGGACTCCATTAAAATTAAGAACCTCTGTTCATCCAAGGACACTATTAAGGCAAGCCTTCAACTAGGAGAATATATTTGCAACACATATATCGAACAAAGAACTCATATCCAGGGCATATAAAAACTCCTATAAATCAATAAGAAAAAGACATTGACAACCTAATTAAAAATTGGGCAAAAAGACTTGAATAGGCACCTCACAAAAGAGGATGTCCAAATGACCAATAAGCACATGAAAAGGTGCTTAAGAACATTAGTCATCAGATTAAAATTAAAACCACAGTAAAATATGAATACACTCCCACCAGAATGGCTAAAATTATGAAGACTGGAACTACCACATACCGATAGAAATGTGAAGCAACTGATACAGCCACTTCAATACTGTTTGTCAGCATTAAAGCAAAAATATCCCCTGAAGTCTTCTTAAAACCAACCAATAGTTTAACTTCATTGGTA
>NW_004447848.1:0-1886 GCF_000243295.1 Trichechus manatus latirostris
CTTAGAAGTGAGGATGGCAAGACTGTCTCATGTACTTTGGATATGTTGTCAGGAGGGACCTGTCCCTGGAGGACATCATGCTTAGTAGAGAGTCAGCCAAAAAGAGGAAGACCCTCAACAAGCTGTATTGACACATTGGATGCGACAATGGGCTCAAACATAGTAGTATTTGTGAGGATGGCACAGGACCCAGAAGTGTTTCATTCGTTGTACGTAGGGTCACTATGGATTGGAAGTGACTCCAAAGCACCTAACAATAACAAATTGCTATATCATGAACTAACTTACAGGTTGGAGGCTTAAAACAACGATGCTTTATTTTTCACAATTCTATTGCTTGACTGGGTGGTTGTATTCATTTTCTCGCCTCCACTCACTCTGGGGCCACCATTCCAGCAGCGATTGGAACGGCAGGAAGTCACGATGGCATCACTCCGATGTCTGGAGATCTGTTGTCGCTGGCTGTCAGCGAAATATCTCTCTCCTCTACTGGTCTTTCATCCTGACGGAGGATAGGCAAGACTCTCTTACATGGCAGTTAGCAGCATCCCAAGATCACGAAGGCGGAAGCTGCAAGGTGACCAAGTAGCCAAGGCTTGGAAGTCATGTAGCTTCACTTCCGCATACACCTGCTTGGTCAAACCAAGTGACGTGGGCATCCCAGACTGAAAGGGAGGGACAATAGACTCCACCTCTTGATGGGTGGGGTGACAGTTACCTTGCAAAAACTTGTGTAAATAAAACTATTGCCTGGAGTGGATTCCAACTCACAGCCACCCCTGTCACAGAGTAGAACTGCTCCACAGGTTTTCCAAGGTTGTAAATCTTCACAGAAGTGGACTGCCGCGTATTTCTCCCATGGAGCAGCTGGTGAGTTTTGAACCGCAGACCTTTCAGTTAGCAACCAAGCAATTTAACCACTGTGCCACTAGGGCTCTTTCCTGTATATATAGTTGAAAGGAATTTGTTTCCATATTTCCGTCTCCTACAATAGTTAAGAAAAAGTTGATGTAATAGGGACCGTGGCTACAAATCAATAATCCTTAAATGTTGTTGTTTGGTACTATTGGGTTGGTTCCGACTCACAGCGACCCCATGTACAACAGAATGAAACACTGCCTGGTCGTGCGCCATCCTCACAATTGTTGTTATGCTTGAGCCCATTGTAGCAGCCACTGTGTCAATCCATCTTGTTGAGGGTCTTCCTCTTTTTCGCTGACCCTCTACTTCACCAGGCATAATGTCCTTCTCCAGGCACTGGTCCCTCCTGATAACACGTCCAAAGTAGGTGATACAAAGTCTCGCCATTTTTGCTTCTAAGGAGGATTCTGGCTGTACTTCTTCCAAGACAGATTTGTTCCTTATTCTGGCAGTCCATGGTATATTCAATATTCTTCGCCTACACCATAATTCAAAGGCATCAATTCTTCTTCAGTCTCCTTTATTCATTGTCTAGCTTTCACATGCATCTGAGGTGATTGAAAATACCATGGCTTGTCCTCAAAGTGACATGTTTGCTTTTCAACACTTTAAAGAGGTCTTTTGTAGCATATTTGCCCAATGTGATACATCATTTGATTTTTTTTTCTTTTTCTTTTTTTGGTTGCCGACCCCACAACGTGTCAACACTCTCCCCTTCTTGACCTTTGGTTCCCCATTACCAGCTTTCCTGTCCCCTCCTGCCTTCTTGTCCTTGCCCCTGGGCTGGTGTGCCCATTTAGTCTCGATTTGTTTTATGGGCCTGTCTAATCTTCGGCCAAAGAGTGAACCTCAGGAGTGACTTCATTACTGAGCTACAAGAGTGTCCAGTGGCCATACTCTCAGGGTTTCTCCAAACTCTGTCAGACCAGTAAGTCTCGTCTTTTTTTGTTTTGTTTTGTGTGTTA
>NW_004447849.1:0-1885 GCF_000243295.1 Trichechus manatus latirostris
ATAGCAGCACACAAACCACCACAGTATGACAAACTAACAGACAGGTGATGGTCTTATAGCTGCTCTAAAGAGACTCCAAAATTTAACAGTTTAAAAAACCTAGAAGTCTGTATGTTACTCAATAACTGTCCCAAGGTGAGTGGTCCAGGTGTGCAGGGGCAGCTCCTTTCCGCTTAGTCACTCTGAGATCCAGGTTCTTTCCATTTTCTTGCTCTACCATCGTTCAGTTGTCCTTGTTGCAGGGTTGATGTTGGGTTGTGGGTATGTCCAGGTTCCAGCTCCAGGGAAAGGGAAGAGAATATCCTTGCTTCTAATGAGCATTTTGGCTGTACATCTTCCAAGACAGATGGGATGACACATTATAAAAGCTTGTCATAAGCATTGCATTAAGCCTGAAGTCATGCAACTGGTTACTGTAAAATTGTTATGTGCCCTGGAAAGCAGTTAGCCCATACAGAAATTTAAAAAGGCATCCCCTTGGTGGATTGGAACTGCTGACCTCTTGGTTAGCAGCCAAGCTCTTAACCACTGTATCACCAGGGCTCCCTAATAGAGGGGGCATCTCCTCTGATAGAGGAATTAGAAGCTGCCCTGTCTTCAAGCTTGAGGAACATAGACCAGGCTGGATTTCAGCCCCAGTCCCAGCCTCTCAGCCAGGCACCCTTGTTCAGTGTGCAATCTGCATGACCATACACAGTGGCCCAGCTATAGCTATATGCAAAAAAGGAAAAAAAAATCTCGTACTAAATGAATTTTATACAAAGTGAATAATTTTCAGTGCACTGAGGAAGTTTTCTATTTAAAGAAAATCTGCTGTGAACCTCTATTGTAAAGTAAAGAATGCTCCCCTAGTGGAATTAGTCACCACTGATTCATTTCTGCAAAATTAAGATACGTGATTTTGTCTACGCAATATCTGGATGAAGAAGTCCGATAAATTATAGCTGCCAGTAACAAATTATATAGTACTTATATGTGAAAGGGAGCCCTGGTGGCACAGTGATTAAGAGTTCGGCTACTAACCAAATGGTCGGCAGTTCGAATCCACCAGCCACTCCTTGGAAACCATATTGTTGTTGTTGTTAGGTGCCTTCAAGTTGGTTCCAACTCACATGTATAACAGAATGAAACACTGCACAGTCCTGTGCCATCCTCACAATCATTGCTGTGCTTGAGCCCATTGTTGCAACCACAGTGTCAATCCATCTCACTGAGGGTCTTCCTTGTTTTCAATGACCCTCTACTTTACCAAGCACGATGTCCTTCTCCAGGGACTGATTCCTCCTGATAACATGTCTAAATTATGTGAGATGTAGTCTCACCATCCTTGCTTCTAAGCAGCATCCTAGTTGTACTTCTTCCAAGACAGATTTGTTCATTCTTTTGGCAGTCCATGGTATCGTCAATATTCTTCACCAATACCACAATTCAAAGGCATCAATTCTTCTTCGGTCTTCCTTATTCATCATCCAGCTTTCCCATGATTATGAGGCAACTGGAAACACCATGGCTTCGGTCAGGCATACCTTAGTCTTCAACATTTTTGCTTTTTAATACTTTAAAGACATCTCTTGCAGCACATTTGCCCAATGCAATGCATCATTTGATTTCTTGACTACCGATTCCATGGGTGTTGATTGTGGATCTAAGAAAAGTGAAATCCTTGATAACTTCAATCTTTTCTCCATTCGTCATGATGTTGCTTATTGGTCTAGTTGTGAGGATTTTTGTTTTCTTTATGTTGAGGTAATCCATACTGAAGGCTGTGGTCTTTGATCTTCATCAGTAAGTGCTTCAGGTTCTCTTCACTTTCAGCAAGCACGGTTGTGTCATCAGCATAATGTAAGTTGTTAATGAGTCTTCCTCCAATCTTGATGTCCCGTTC
>NW_004447850.1:0-1846 GCF_000243295.1 Trichechus manatus latirostris
TAGTCAAGAGTGTTAGCTGTTTGTACCACCAAATAATCATGAGTTTAACTGTAAATCATATAAATTATATTTGTGGCTTACTCCTACCTTGGTAGTTTGTATAGCCTGGTTAGTTTTGTAAATGTTTGTCTTATGGGAAAAATAAACACAAATTTCAGTTCTAAATGTCTCAGGAAAATAACTGTGAGCTGACAATAAAATGTAAATATGTTGATAATGAATAAAAGATTTTTAATAGTCAGAAAAGTAATTTAAACAACAGATGTTTTTCAAATATCTTTTTTTTTTTGGTTAGGAATTGCAATTATGTAGTAGGGATGGAGTTTTCATATCTTTGAAAAGTGCTTCTACAACTTTATAAACCCACACTCCAACTCTGGCTGTGGAATTATTGCTCAGTTTGAATTCTCAGTCTGTAGAACAAGTCATTATGACAAAATGAAAAAAAAGAACCCACACCCCATCATGTTCTTTGCAAAACTACATAGCACGCACTCAGGCTACAGGGTGCCAAGTAGTCCAAGCTATTTCTGAACAACAGTGTTTATTTTTCATTCTGAATTACTGCAATTTCAGTAGCAGCTGTTGCAGTGAAAATTATAATGGTCAACATTTAATCAACACGAATTTTTTCCGCTCTCATCAATCAATCATTTGCTTCAGTTACCATAAAAATCTCAAACTTTAGTTAGCAGATTGTAACTTTAAAAGCTTCACCATCATCTCGCCTGACTCACTGATCTCTTGTATTTCCCTATTCTCTAACATGGAATCCGGGCTCTGTTGGAGCAGGTACGGAACACACCAGCCTCCCTTCCCCTCATCCTCACATCCTGCCTTTTTATCTCAAAAACCATTTCTGAAAAACTGTTTTTCCCCTACTCCGTACATGTTACCTGGTGGAAACCCCAGGTTCTTACTCGGCACGACTCGTGTTGGCCAATAAACGAGAGACTGAGGTGGGAGAACAAGAAAGTGCATCTTTATTTCATTGTACAAGGAAATGGAGTCAGTCAGAGCTGCTGCTGCCAAGACTACTCGCCAAGGGCAGGCAGGCAGATTACTTTTAAAGGGGTTTACAAGTAGGGAGTTCATACAAATTACATCAGTGACTTTCTTTATCATATTATGCAGGCGCAATGAGGTTTACGTATAACCTCCAAGCAAAAGCAGGTTTCAAATGCAAAGCTGAGGGAGGGAGGAGCCCAGCAAAGGAACCGATTTTGCAACACAATACTGTAGGGAAGGAAGCCAGGTAAAGAATACAACACTGTGGGGGCTCTGTCTCACTCCTTCCATTTCTTTTTGCACATTGGTCATTCAAGACCAGTGTCCATTTTAACTATAGCCCGGCTCAGAATTGTCTGGCATATTTTCAAGGAGAAGCAAATATTGGACCTAGGCCTTTCATTGTGACTACTCTCCTCTTGTTGGTTTATAGCTGACTATCTACTAAATATCAAAAGAAAAAGTGAATTTTATGCCCGGTTTATGTGAATGTCTCCCTAAAAGATTCTCTTTTTTTTCCAGATTGTCTTAGTTATTATCTTTATACCTCAGGGCCCAGTTGATGTGTCTTTGTGAGTCTTTGTGAGTCCAGCTCCAGCTGGGTCACATTCTTTATGCCCAAGGACTGGGAATAATGGCTCCAACCTTATCTCTTAAATTATTCTTTTCCTTTGATTGGAGATTGGAGCTATTAATACCTGGACTTAGTTGAGCCCTTAGATGGAAGCCATAGTAGGCTCTTTAAACTCACAGAGCTGGTTTTCCACCAGATACCATCTGGTTCTTCACCAGGATCTTAAGAGTGATGTCAATCGCATTGGTGAAGTGAGCAGACTCA
>NW_004447851.1:0-1883 GCF_000243295.1 Trichechus manatus latirostris
AGTTGTGTTTTCAAATTTTTCAAAATCTTCTCTTAAATTATGTAAATACCCTGTTAATGACTGGTAGAGATCTGTGCATGCCTTCAATTTACTTCTGAATCTTGGAGAGCTTGACACGTCTGTTGAAAATGCTGCAAGATGTTATTCCACATAACCAACATATTAATACATACTCTAGTATTTCCATTTTGTTGACGATGTTTGCAGTTTCTGTTTTGTTATCTCCTTTTTGTGTCTGGTCTTCAGCAATATTTTATAAGGCATGTAGAATCTGAGTGCAGGATTCCAGGATTGCACTCATTGCTGCAGCCTATGCTTCTCAACGTGTATTAGAAAGACAATTTAATACGCGATCACTGCCTAAGTATGTTTTAAGAACTGTCCATTGGTGAGCAGAAGCAACAAAAAACGTGTAGAATAACTGAACAATAGAAAAAAAAACTCAGCTGCTTTCAGACAACAATCTACTGCAGCTACATCCTTCAAGATGAATTGAATGTGCAGCACATGGTATAAAAATGGCATATTCTTTACATTCTAAAATCTTCTGCCCCTATATATTTGCATGCCTTTATACCACTCTGACATATTGGCAGCATTGTCATAGGACTGGCCTCTGCACTTAGAAACATCAATTTTGCAAACTTCACATAAATAGAAGCACTTGATTTGCAATGTCTTCACTGGTATGATTTTTAAGCTAGTAAATATGATAAAGTACAGACTTTCCATCTGTTTGACAGATGTATCTTAAAACAATACTTAGCTAATCTCTATGAGAAAGATCAAGAATGGAATCTACGGACAAACTGAAATATCAAGCTATATTTATTTCTCTAAAGATAATTCATCAAACTTTATCACTTATTAAGTTTATTTGGATATTATGAAATGGATATCTTTGCTGGTGCATTATTACACCTAACATAGTCTGTCCTCTGGTCTCCAAAGATTCACATCTGTCCCACATGCAAAAAACGTCCATTTCGTCTCAACATCCCCCTAAATCTCAACCTAGTACAGCATCAACTCAAAGTCTAAAATCTCATCAGCTCAAAAGTCCCAAATCTTATCATCTAAATTCTCTAAATTTGGTATGGGTGAGGCTCTGGGTATAATCCATCCTGAGATACAATTCCCCTCTATCTATGAATCTGTGAAATTCAAGAAACAAGTTATCTGCTCCCAATGGTGGGATGGGTATAAGCTAAGAGTTATAGACATTCCAGTTAAAAAAAGGGACGGAACTGAATTTAAAAAAAGGAGTCCTGGTCCCAAGAAATGTCTAAATCTAGGGAGGCAAACATGAGCTTTCAATGCCTGGAATTGATGCTCTGTGGTTTAATGGTTCTGCCATAGATTATCCTCTCAGAGTCATCCTTCCATTTCCGTAAAGGGTAGCATGTGTTTGTAGCTGAGTAGTTTTGTCAGCCTGCTTCCTGTCTGTAGAATATTAGGAATGTGAGACAGGGATTGAGGGATATGATTTATTGAGGGGAAAGGGAAAGTAGCCAAGGAATAATGTGTTCTCAGATAGTCTAGATTTGGTGTGACCCATACGACAGGAGTGTGGGGTGTAAATCGCAAAGCAGAGTTGACCTTGAGTCGAGAGGTTTGGACTTTTGCATCTTCTACCTCCTCTAGTCAGTCATTGCCTGCTGCAAGGGATGGAGTGGTGGCATAATCTACTAGGTGTCTTCAATTGAAGGGCAAATCACTGTAGAAGGTCACAGGGATAAACCATTGGGATATTGGGTGCAGTGACTGTAAAAAGAAAGTGGAAAAATAAAAGAAGTTGGTGGGGTACTAAGATTATGCAGTATTGTAAAACAATTAGATGAGTGGAAGATACTCTAGGTGTGTAATTTTACAACTCAAGTGTG
>NW_004447852.1:0-1882 GCF_000243295.1 Trichechus manatus latirostris
GATGTGTTGTGAGATTGTTAACCATTGTCATAGGGCAACATGTGTAGTAACTGTTAAATGAGAAACTATTTTGTTCTGTAAGCCTTCATCTTAAGTGAGATAACAGCACAATTGGAAGAGTGTAGTCAATGTCACTGAACTGTGCATGTAGACATTTTTGAAAAGCTGTATCTTTGGTTATGTGTATTTTCACCAAAAAAAGGTTGAAAAGTTAGAGGGTTGACATGTTGTGGGGTTGTTAACCAATGTCATAAAACAATATGTGTACTACTGTTTCATGAGAAACTATTTGTTCTGTAAGCCTTCACATGAAGTATAATTAAAAAAAAAGAAAAAAAATTCCCTGATATCATGAAAGATGAGAAGCCATCTATCCAAGATGCTCATCAAATCCACATAAGGTAGATCCCAAAAGAAAGTCACCAAGACATATTATAATCAAACTTACCAAAACCAAAGATAAAGAATTTTAAGAGCAGCTAAGGATAAAAGAAAAATCATCTACAAAGGAGAGTCAATTAGAATAAGCTCGGACTACTCAGCAGAAACCATGCAGGCTAGAAGGCAATGGGATGATATATATAAAGCCTTAAAGGAAAATAACTGCCAGCCAAGAATTATATATCCAGCAAAACTGTCTCTCAAACATGATGGCGAAATTAAGCCCTTTCCAGATAAACAGAAGTTCAGGGAATTTGCAAAACCAAACCAAAATTACAAGAAATACTAAAGGGAGTCCTACGGTTAGATAATAACACCAGTTAACAACGCAAGACTAGAACACAGGACAAAGCAACCAGATATTGACTCAGATTCGGATATCGAAAATACATCGAAGCTAAAATATTGAAAATAGGGAAACAGATATCAATATTTAAAAAAGGGCAATATTAAAACAAAAAAGAGGGACTTAAAAAATGGAGACATTGATTTTTCATATGGAGGGGAAGTTAAGGCAATATACAGTAATAAAAGACTGGTATAAACTTAGAAAAATAGGGGTGAATATCAAGGTAACCACAAAGGAATCTAACAATCGTACAAATAAAAAAGTAGAAAAACATAAAAACACAGGAAACACAAAATCTACAGCAAAGAAAAAGATGAAAAAAAATACATAAAGAAAAATGACTCAGCACAGAAAATTGAGGGGAACAAAATAACTGTGACCAACACACAAAAAGAGATATCAGGATGACAGCACTAAACTCATACCTATCAGTAATTACGCTGAATGTAAACAGACTTAATGCACCAATAAAGAGATGGAGAGTGGCAGATTGGATAAAAAAGCATCCATCTATATGCTGTCTGCAAGAGACGCACCTTTGACTTAAAGACACAAACAGGCTACAACTCAAAGGATGGAAAAAAATATATCAAGCAAACAACACTCAAATAAGAGCAGGAGTCATGATATTAATCTCTGACAAAATAGACTTTAAAGTAAAATCCACCACAAAGGATAAGGAAGGGCACTATATAATGATTAAATGGTCAATAGACCAGGAGGACATAACTATAATAAATATTTACACACCCAACAACAGGGCTCCAAAATATATAAACTCTAACAGCTCTGAAGAAAGAGACAGACAACTCCACAATAGTACTAGGAGACTTCAACACGTCACTTTTGGTGAAGGAAAGAACATCCATAAAGAAGCTCAACAAAGACACAGAATCTTACAATCAACTTGATCTCATAGACATATACTGAACACTGCACCCAACAGCAGCCAAGTATACTTTCTTTTCCAACGCACATGGAACATTCTCCAGAATAGACCAACGCACATGGAACATTCTCCAGAATAGACCACATATTAGGCCATAAAGCAAGCCTTAACAAAATCCAAAGCATCTTTTCTGACCATAAAGC
>NW_004447853.1:0-1879 GCF_000243295.1 Trichechus manatus latirostris
CCCCAGAACTAAAACAATTTCCTGAGGCCAACTCTTCAGACAGGGATTGGACTGTACTGTGGGACATAAAGTGATACTTGTGAAGAATGTGCTTCTTAGTCAAGTAGATATGAGCGACCAAAGGGGCCGCTTCTGTCCAGAGGTGAGATGGGAAGGCAGAGAGAGTTAGAAGCTGGTTGAATGTTCATGGGGAGGAGTGTGCTGTCACAGAATGGGGTGAGCGGTTCGGGTCTCATAAAAATGTATGTAAAAAACAAAATTCTGTATGGGAGACTAACTTGAAATGTAAACTTCATTTAATTACAACAATAAAAAAAATTGAAGGAAAAGTACTTCAACACCTAAAATTTCATATTCAATAGGAATCTTAAAGATAGGAGAATGGAAGTCTTTTGCATCCTTTTATAAAACTGTGGTCCTTCGCAGGCCTCTGTGCTATGACTATCTGGGACTTGGGGGGACTTCTATGATCTGGTAGACTCATCAGGAAATCCGATAGAAGAGTGGGGCTCTGTGGTAGAACAGGGTAATACCTCGGCACTCAAAGCCTCCAGTTTCAGTCCCTAATCGCCACTGTGCCTACCTGAGAGTTATTTTAATATGCAAACAGAACTGGCGGTCCTACTCGTTCCGAATCACTGGATATTACGTCACAGTCTATTATCATAAAAGTTCTGGAGTTGCAGACCAGGATAACCACTAAGGGCTCTAGGTCTGGATGTAGAGAGCAATAAACTTTCAATTACAAGGACAAAAAAAAAGAAAGGGTGACCCAATCGAGTGTGAAATTATCGAACAATATCACTAATATCACAAGCAAACCAGAAGAACTAGATGGTGCCTGGCTACCACCAATGATAGCTCTGACAAGGAACACAGCAGTGAGTCTCTGATGGAGCAGGACAAAAGTGGGGTGCAGACTCAAATTCTGGTAAAAAGACCAGACTTAATGTTCTGACTGAGACTGGAGGAACCCCAGAAGACCTTGCCCCCAGACTCTCTGTTAACCCAGAATTAAAACCATTCCCAAAGCCAGCTCTTCAGACTAAGATTAGACTGGACTGTGGGACATAAAATGATACTTGTGAAGACTGTGCTTCTTAGTTCAAGTAGATACATGAGACTAAATGGGTAGCTCCTGTCCAGAGGCAAGATGAGAAGGCAGAAATGGATAGGAGCTGGTTGAATGGACATGGGAAATCTGGAATGGACAGGAGGAGCATGCTGTCACATTACAGGAAAAGCAACTAAGGTCACATAACAATGTGTGTATAAAGTTTTGTATGAGAAACTAACTTTAGCGGTAAACATTTACCTACAGCACAATAATTATATATATATACATATATATATATTTCACATGCAAGTAAAATTTTGCTGAAGAGCATTCAAAAGTGGCTGCAGCAGTATATTGACAGGGAACTGACAGAAATTCAAGCCAGATTTGGAAGAGGACTTGGAACAGGTTTATCATTGCAGATGTCAGATGGATCCTGGCTGAAACCTGAGAATACCAAAAAGATGTTTACTTGTGTTTAATGGACTATGCAAAGGCATTCTACTGTGTGGATCATAACAAATTATGGATAACATTGGGAAGAATGAAAATTCCAGAACACTTAATTGTGCTCAAGAGGAACCTATACACAGATTAAGAGGCAGTAGTTCAAACAGAACAAGTGGTACTGTGTGGTTTAAAGTCAGGAAAGGTGTGTGTCAGGGTTGTATCCTTTCACCATACCTATCCAATCTGTAGGTTGAGCAAACATTCAATGAAGCTGGCCTATATGAAGAAGAATGGGGCATCAGGATTGGAGGTAGACTCATTAACAACCTGCATTATGCAGATGACACAACCTTGCTTGCTGAAAGTGAAGAG
>NW_004447854.1:0-1869 GCF_000243295.1 Trichechus manatus latirostris
ATAATTTCTAGTTGTGAATTTATTTTGGCATTTTTTCCTGCATCATCTTCCTGAATTCTTCCAATTTTTTGTCTGTATTTTCCATGAATTTTTCTATTTTTTCCTCATTTTTGTCTGCTTTTTGCTTCAGCTCTTGGAGAATTCTGAGTATTAGAGATTTGAATTCCCTGTGAGGTAGTGCTAGTGCCTTTTCTTTCACTGAAAAGTCATCTGGTGTTTTATTTTGGACGCCTACTGGAACCATTCTGCCCTGTTTTTGTAAATGTTTTGATATTGTCTGCTGTCTTTGGAGCGTTCCATAGTTATTTTTCTCATTTATTGATTGTAGATTTGTTTTTTTCTTCCTGCTTTTTTGTTTTATTTGATTATGTCTGAGCAGGCATGATGTGCATTCTTTTTTGTTTGCTCGTCTGTGGGCACAATATTTTTCTCCTCTTTCTCCAAGTGGCAGTGTCAGTTACTCAGATATTGTACGGCAGGGCAGGTCCAGCTGAAGAGGAGTTACTGGGATGGGTCGTTTGTGGCACTACAGCCACCAGGGAAGGTCAGTAATCAGTGCAGTGCTGGTGGAAGTGATTTTTAAAAATTTTTTATGCATAGAAAGGTACACTATATACTGTATACTAAGATAAACATTTGACTGACATTAGATACTAATCATACCTAACTGTTTCAACTTACTTACAAATTCAACTTAAAGACAGACTTCGGAATGGAAATCACTCATAATCTGGGGACTGCCTGTATAGTGATAAAAGGGCCAATTAATCAAGAAGATTTAACAATCATAAATATATATGCACCGAATATCAGAGCACCTAAATATATAAAGCAAACACTGATAGAATTGAAAGGAGAAATAGCTTGACAGTAATAGTTAGAGACTTCAACACACTTCTTTCAGTATTATACAGAATATCTAGAAAGAAGATCAACAAGGAAAGAGAGGTCCTGAATGACACTACAAACCAACTAGACTTAAGAGACATATATAGAACACTCCACCCAACAACAGAAAAGTATATATTGTACTCCAGTGCATATCGATCATTCTTCAGGATAGACCACATTTTAGGTCACAATGAAAGTCATGATAAATATAAAGATTGAAATCATACAACATATTTTGTTTGACCACACTTGAGTGAAGCTAGAAACCAATAACAACCCCCCCCAAAAAAAAAAAACTGGAAAATACACAACCATGTGGAAATTAAACACATTGTTAAACTACCAGTGGGTCAAAGAAGAAATCAAATGAGAAATCACAAATTTCCTAGAGTAAAATGAAAATAAAACCACAACATACCAAAACTTATAGGATGCAAGAAAGACATACTCAGAGAGAAACTTACAACACTAATGCCTACATAAAAAAAGAAGAGAGTTCTCAAATCAATAGCCTAACTCCAGGAACTAGAAAGAAAAGAACAAACTTAGCATAAACATACCAGGAAAAGGAAATAAAAAAGATCAGAGAAGAAATAAATAAAATTGAAAACAGAAAAATGATTGTCCTAGGCTGTGTTCTCTAGAGAAGCAAAACCAGTGCAGCATGTAAATATATATAGAGAGAGATCTGTATAAAGGAAATGGCTCACACAGTTGTAGAGGCTGGAAAGTCCCAAGTTCATGAGTCAGACTGGAGGCTTCTCCTGACTCACATAGCCGCAGGTGCTGGCAAATCCAAGATCAGAAGGTCAGATAGGTGTGGGGATATATGCCATTTAAACATGGCTGCACTATTGACAACTGCAGCCCCCACAGGCCTCTATGCTGCACAGCATGTTGAGACTTGTCTCCAACATGTTGAGACTTGTCACGATTTGTTTTCCCAAACCTATTGTCCCTTTATTGATTGGCTTGTTT
>NW_004447855.1:0-1877 GCF_000243295.1 Trichechus manatus latirostris
TAAATTAGTCAGAAAGATAGATACTGGAAGATTACAACATAATCACACTCTAAAAGTCCATTTTTCATCTTTTCTGTGAAGACGTTCAAAGAAACTTGGCAAAAGGAAGAAAACAGGCCTTCCTGGTAATATGGCATTTTACAAAGTTGGGAAAAGTCCACTACCAGTGGATTCTCTGATGGGGAAGCTGTAGGAATGGCGCTTTGCTACTCGCTCATGAACACCTCTTCCACTCATGTCCTACACAACTACAAACCAAATCCATTGCTTTTGAGTCCATTCTGACTCACAGCCAGCCCATAGGACAGAGTAGAACCGCCCCATAGGGTTTCCAAGGAGCGGCTGGTGGATTTGGGCTGCTGACCTTTTGGTTAGCAGACAAGCTCTTAACAACTACACAGAATGACAATTCAGTAATGCGTAACAGTTAAAATTACAGGCTCTCAGGAGAACGGCGCATCCTCTCGACCCAGGGTCCCTGCGCTGAGAAGCTTCTTGATCAGGGAAAATTGATGAGAAGGACCTTCCTCCAGAGCCGACAGAGAGAAAGTCTTCCCCTGGAGCTGACGCCCTGAATTTGGACTTGTAGCCTACTAAGACTATGAGAGAATAAACTTTTCTTTGTTAAAGCTGAAAAAATATTACAGGCTCTAATGTCAGCCTGCTTACTCTGGAAATCAGGTTCTTACATTCACTAGGTGGGTAATGTTAGGTCAGATACTTAACCGCCCTGGGCCTCCGTGTCCTCATCTGTGAACTGTGAATGGTTGTACTACCTACCTCAAAGGCTTGCTGGGAGGATTACACGGATCAACACTTCTAACATGCTTATTGTAACAGTGCTGCTGTTGTTGTTAGTTGCCATCCAGTCAACTCTGACTTATGGCGACCTCACATACAATAGAACAAAACGTTGCTCGATCCTGTGTCATCCTCACAATCGCCAGCACGTCTGAGTCCATTGCTGTAGTTACTGTGGCCGTCCGTCTCACCGAGGGTCTCCCTTGCCCTCACTGGCACTCTGCTTCACCAAACATGATGTCCTCCTCCCAGTGACTGATCCCTTCTGATGACGTATCCAAAGAAAGAGAGTCAGATAATTTTCTACTGTGATCCATAAGGTTTTCATTGGCTGATTTTTTGGCAGTAGATTGCCAGGCCTTTCTTCTTAGTCTTTCTTAGTCTGTAAGCTCTGCTGAAACCTGTCGATCACAGGTGAACCTGCTGGTATTTGAAATACTGGTGGCATAGCTTCCAGCATCAGAGCAATATGCAAGCCACCACAGTACGACAAACTGACAGACAGGTGGTGGATTGCAATAGTACCTGGCACATAATAAGTGTGCAATTAATGTTAGTGATTAATATTCATTAAGTAGACTGTAAGCTCCTAAGAGCAGAAGCCATATTCATTCCATCTTTGTAGCTCCCAAAACTCTGTTTACTTTCCTCCACACAGCAGATGTTCAGTAACTATTTACAGAATAAAAGCATTCCACCGGAACAAAGGAAGACTTAGATCATAGGATTGGGTCTAAGTCTCCACCCAATGCCAAGTCCCTTTGAAGATTTTCAGTGACATGGAATTCACTGCAGATGTTCCTACAAAGACTGGGCAATCACCTTGCAGCAGTTTATTTCATCTCTGGATAACCCTATCATTCATTCACTTATTCATTCGTACAATCAACAAAGATTCACTGAGCACCTGATATATACCAGGCACTGCGCTAGCACAGGGGCCACTTGATTAGTAAAGGGACACAGGCCCTGTCAGCCCTTCAATCAAGCAGAGGTTTAAATACATAGATGAATATATAGATATAAGAGTACAGACAGGGAGAGAAATAGAGGTATATGCATATAGATAGGGTATG
>NW_004447856.1:0-1791 GCF_000243295.1 Trichechus manatus latirostris
GGATTGGGAATTCCTGGTTGGAGAGGTCCCATAGGGACAAGACGTTGATTAACAACCCGTAGTCATGAAGGAGCCTCCATTTTTTGGATTTTTTGGGGACACAGAAAATAGGTGTATTACAAGGGCTGCAGGAAGGCCGAATGTGTCCGGCCTCTAACTGCTCCTGGACAAGTTTTTTAAGGTGTTTTAATTTTTCTTCTTTAATGGGCCACTGCTCAACCCAAACAGGAGGGCCAGGTATCCAGGTCAATTTTAGCAGAGGGTCTGTTTGAGCATGGCCCCTATGAAAAATCCTGAGGGGTGCCAATTCGAACATTCCACTGGGAGAGTAAATCTCGTCCCCATAATATAGTAGTTAAAGGAAGGATAAAGGGACAGATAGAAGCGGGCTGTCCATCAGGGCTATAGCAAACAATGGGAAGTGTACTTTGAAAAGGACACTGTGCTCCTCCAACTCCTGTGAGGGTTTCAGCGGTTTGCTTCTTGGGCCAAGAAGAGGGCCAGGAATCAGCGGAGAAGATAGTTACATCTGCCCTAGAATCCACGAACCCTTTAAACATGCGATCATTGACCTGAACAGTAAGATATGGTCGGGAAGATTGTAACTTAGTAACCCAAAAAGCGTCAGTACTGCCGAAACCCCCAGTCCTTCT
This sequence comes from Trichechus manatus latirostris, assembly GCF_000243295.1. Classification (NCBI taxonomy): domain Eukaryota; kingdom Metazoa; phylum Chordata; class Mammalia; order Sirenia; family Trichechidae; genus Trichechus; species Trichechus manatus. Next base: position 654 of record NW_004447856.1, read on the forward strand.
TGGGATAGTGCAAGTGGAGGGGACTACGAAGGGAAGTAAAATTAGCTGTGCTATCTTATCAGAGGGAGTAATGTTCCAATAAGAGAGACTGGAAACCATGATTTTAATTTGACCTTCATAATTGGAATCTATTACACCAGGATGAATAGTTAGACCTTGAGATGTAATACTAGAGCGACCCATTAGGAGTACTAAATATCCTCGAGGCAGGGGTCCCCAAACCTGTATTGCTATAAGAAAAACTTTTTCTGCCTCATCTACTATGACACCTTCTGTCAAGGTTAAATCTAATCCTGCACTCCCTTCAGTAGCTGCTTTTAAATCATTGGCTCGCAAACGTTGCTGTTTGGAGTCTATGCTGTGGTCTCCACACTCCACACTCAGGGGCTCCCTGGATTTTTCGGGGCACAAGAGCTCTCGCCCCTCTTCCCATTTCCTGGCATAGGGTTGCCTTGATTGTTAAATTGAGATCTGCACTGCTTAGCCCAATGACCGCCTTTACCACAGCGGGGACACTTTCAGGTTGGAAATTTAGTGTTGACATTTCTATTTTTTAAACTGTGACAGTCCTTCTTAAAATATCCAGGTTTACCACACCCAAAACAGGTGGCAGTGGATGGATGGAGAGCTACTGCTAATACTTGTGTCTTATGAGTTTCTGTGCCAACATTTTGACATGCTCTAATCATTTCAGCTAAATTAAGATTCTGTGCCTTTAAGGGGGCTAAAACAGCTCGACAGTCAGTGTTAGCATTTTCCTAAGCAAGCTGGAGACAAAGAACTTCAGCCACTTGTTGATTACCTACCTGTCAGGAAATGGCCGTTTGGAGGCGGTTGATAAAATCAATGTAAGGCTCGTTTGCCGCTTGGCGAATAGTGATGAATGAGCCGGTGGGTGTTCTGGAGCCAGGCATTTTACTCCAGGCTTTGGTGGCAGCATCGGAGACTTGACTGAATGCTTGCTTATTCATCTGACTCTGGGCCTGGGGAGTGGAATGATTCCCAACACCCAGGAGCATGTCAAGACTAACAAGGATATTATGGTTAAGATTGTCCATGGCATAAAGGTTACAATGTTCCTTGTATTCTTGACTCCATACTCTAAATTAAGCAGGGGTTAAGACTGTTCGCATTAAAA
>NW_004447857.1:0-1876 GCF_000243295.1 Trichechus manatus latirostris
GAGAAGTTAGAAGGTTGATATGTTGTGGGGTTGTTAACCAATGTCATAAAACAACATGTGTACTACTGTTTCATGAGAAACTATTTGTTCTGTAAGCCTTTACCTGAAGTACAATTAAAAAAAAATAAAATAAATGAAAAAAAATAAAAAAAAAACTGCTGGGTTATAGAAGAAATTAAGGACAAAATAAAGAAATTCATAGAATCAAACAAGATTGAACATCCTACCAGATCCTTTGGGATACAACAAAAGCAGTGCTCAGAGGTCTGTTTATACAAACAAATGCACAAATCCAAAAAGAAGAAAGGGGCATAATCAAAACATTAACCCTACAACTGGAGCAAGTAGAAGAGAGCAGCAAAAGAAGGCTTCCTCGGGCGCCAGAAGAGAGGAAATAATAAAAATTAGAGCAGAATTAAATGAAATAAGAAATGGAAAAATAATTGAAAGAGTTAACAAGACCAAAAGCTGGCTTTTGAAAAGATCAATAAACACTGAATAGTACATGTAGAAACTTTTGAAATGGTGTAACTTTGGCTGTGTATATTTTCACCAAAAAAAAAAGGTCCTCCAAGGACAAGAAGGGAGACGGTTGATATGTCGTGGGGTTGTTAACCAGTGTCATAAAACAATACGTTTACTGACTGTTTAATGAGAAACTATTTGTTCTGTAAACCTTCATTGAAAGTACAATAAAAATTAAAAAATAATAATAATAATAGCACAATGCCGGTGCCACCCACAGTGAGACCCAGGGGGAGGTTATCAGAGGTGCTCAGAGTAGCTTCCTTGTTTTGTTTGATCCTAATAATAACTTTTGTTTCTAAAATAAACTGCAGTTACAAAGTATTTAAAAAAATCAATAAAATCAATAAACCGTTGGCCAAACTGACAAAAGAAAAACAGGAGAAGAAGCAAATAACTTGAATAAGAAATGAGATGGACCGTATCACAACAGACTCAACTGAAATGAAAAGTATCATAACAGAATACTATGGAAAATTGTACTTTAAGAAATTTGAAAACAGAGGAAATGGACAAATTTCTAGAAACACACTACCTACTTAAACTGACACAAACAGAAGTAGAACAACTAGATAAACCTATAACAAAAGAAGAGATTGAAAAGGTAATTTCGAAACTCCCAACAAAAAAAAAGCCCTGGCCCCAACAGTTTCACTGGAGAATTCTAGCAAACTTTCAGAGAAGAGTTAACACTACTACTACTAAAGGTATTTCAGAGTATAGAAAAAGATGGAATACTCCCAAAATCATTCTGTGCAGCCAGCATAATCCTGATACGAAAACCAGGTAAAGACACCACAAAAAAAGAAAAGTACAGACCAATATCCCTCATGAACATAGATGTAAAAATCCTCAACAAAATTCCAACCAGTAGAATTCAACAACATATCAAAAAAATAATTCACCATGACCAAGTAGGATTCATACCAGGTATGTAGGTAGGGTTCAACATTAGAAGAACAATCAATGTAATCCATCACATAAATAAAATAAAAGATAAGAACCACATGATCTTATCAATTGATGCAGAAAAGGCATCTGACAAAGTCCAACACCCATTCATGGTAAAAATTGTCAGCAAAATAGGAATAGAAGGGAAATTCCTCAACATAATTAAGGGCATTTATACAAAGCAACAGTCAACGTCATCCTAAATGGAGAGACTTTGAAAGCATTCCCCTTGAGAATGGGAACCAGACAAGGATGCCCTTTATCACTATTCTTATTCAACATTGTGCTGGAGGTCCTGCCAGAGCAGTAAGGCAAGAAAAAGAAATAAAGAGCATCCAAATTGGTAAGGAAGATGTCAAAGTATCTCTGTTTGCAGATGATATGATCTTATACACAGAAA
>NW_004447858.1:0-1822 GCF_000243295.1 Trichechus manatus latirostris
GTATAGTGGAATAGGAAGAACAGATATGAGTGATAGTTGAGCAAGATGAGTTTGAGTTTCCTCTGAGATCTTCAATAATAAAATGTATAATAGTCACCATTTTGATAGCCTTCATATTATTATTGGTTACTTAATTGAGAGTGAAGAGTGTTGTGGGCTGTAAGAATAACGATTATTAATAAACAAAAGGTGTGAACTACAGATTGACATTTGAATTAACATTATACAATGAAAGAAGTTGGACTCATGGAAAAGGATAAGATAACCAGATTTTGAAAGATTCCAATATTTAAGCAGTGGGTCAAGATATTTCTGATTATTACAGAGTTCTATGAATATTGAGCTTTCCTTAGGCTAGAGCTTAATTCATTTATAATAATTTTTCAAATTATTATTAACATATAAAATGAATGATTTTATTTATTTCATAACCTAGCAAAGTAGCTGATTGTATTGAAGGATCACCTTGGTGACTGTCTTAGTTTTTAGTGCTGCTACAACAGAAATACCACAAGTGGGTGGCTTTAAAGAACAGACATTTTTCTTCTTTCACGGTTCTGTAGGCTAAAAGTCCAAGTCTGGGCCTCAGTCATGTCTATTCCTTCCTTGTCCCCAGGCATTCCTTGGTTCCTTGGAAATCCTCATATGGCATCAGTGTCTAATCTGCTCTTTTTATAACTCAGAAATGATTAAGTTTAGAACTCATCCCACACTGGTATGACCATATAACAAAGAAAACTGTATTTTTAAATAGGATTCCATTCACAGGTATAGGGAATAGGATTCCAACACATATTTTGGGGGGACACAATTCAACCCATAACGGTGAACTTTCAATGTTATATAGGATCACTGTTGTTATTGTTGGCCCCGACTCATGGACAACGAGATTAGACCATTGTAATCCATAAGGTTTTCACTGGCTGATTTTGGAAGTAGCTCTCCAGGACTTTCTTCTTACCCTGTCTTTCTCTGGAAGCTCCACTGAAACCTGCTCAGCATCATAACAGCACACATGCCTCCACTGACAGACGGATGGTGGCTACACTTGAGTTGCATTAGCTGGGAATTAAACCTTGGTCTCCCACATAGAAGGTGAGAATTCTACCACTGAACTACCACTGCACTCATAGGATCACTAGTTGGCCCAATTAGTTATACAAAGAAGGGCTAACTACTTGTCATCAAATCAATTCTGACTCATGGCTATCCTATGTGTTTCTGAGTAGAACTACACTTCCCAGAGTTTTCAATGGCTGTGATCCTTTGGAAGATTGCCAGAGGCCTTTCTTTGGTTAGTAGCCTGGTGCTTAACTGTTTGCACCACCCAGGGTCTAGTATAGGAGGGCTAAAACCACTTATTTTCCTGGATAAAGATGTAACCTAGTGATGTGAGAAAACATAATTTTAATGAAAAATAAATTTTCTAAGTGGAAAAATATTCTAAAAAATATATAAATGAGCAGAGTAACTTAGTTCTGTATTTTTACAAGTCTCTTTCATATCTGGCTCAATAAAAGATGGTTGGATTCTGATATCTGATTATTACATTCAATTTGTTGTGATACCACTTGTCATGCAGTCTCTGGAAAACTCCACTATAAACCCGTGAGAAATGAGCATGAAAAAGATAAGCAATATTTTAGTATTAATATGAAAATAGTTTTCACTTCACAGATCCTGGAAAGGGTCTCAGGGACCCCCTGGTGTTCCCAGACCTCATTTTGGTAACTGTTGGTATAGTTAAATTGCTAAGGCAAACAGCAATCGGACAGAGCCAGTAAACTCCCTCCAGATTTTCAATATGACTTTTCTATTTCAT
>NW_004447859.1:0-1875 GCF_000243295.1 Trichechus manatus latirostris
AAACCCTAAAACATCAAATGAAGAGAGAAAGAACTCAGCCAAGCACCAAATGGAGTGAGAAAACTGACAGAGAATGGAGAGCGAGGAGAGATTCATGCAGAGGTCCCCTACCAGCTAACGCAGAGTGGATCCACCATCTTGGACTCCTATCGTAGACCAGCAAATGGGGGTATGAGAAAGCAGCCTCACGGAGTGTCCAGTGGGAAACAAAACAACCGGTAATTTGCGGTGTGCACTTTCCCACCCCCCACCCCTCTTCGCCCCGACTCAGCCTTCTCTGCTTCCTACGGCCACGGTCTCTTGACCGGGAAGCACCACACACCCAAGCGGGCGGCTCTCTGGGTGCCATTTGTTGGCTGCTAGTGTTGCTTTTTTTTTCTGCTTCTTCTGATTTCTCACTTGCCTCTCGCCACCTCCCCCTCCTTTCACTCAAGTGCCTGGCCCCATGCACCATCTTTGCTCCTTCCTGAGGGGCTCCAGAGCGCCGGCAATTTGTGATATACATTTTCCCACTCTCTACCCTTCTTCACCCATACTCGGCCTCCTCTGCTTCCGGCAGACATGGTGTCTTGTCCAGAAACACCAGCCCGCACTAGCTGGCTCTCTGAGTGCCATTTGTTGGCTGCTGGTGTTGCTTTTTTTTTTTCCCCTGCTTCTTTGGATTTCTTGCTTGCCTCTTGCCACCTCCCCCTCCTTTTGCTCGAGTGCCTGGCTCCGTGCACCCTCTTTGCTTCTTCCTGAGGGGCTGCGGAGCTCCATTCGAGTGTGGAGCTGCTTCCCGGTCTGGGCTACCGTGCTGGTGGGATTCCAGGGCTTTTGGTCCTTTGTACGTTTTGAATTGTTTATTTGTTTTCTTTTCCTTTTCTTGAGTTGGGAGCCCTTTCTGGCCAGGCGGAGCTGCGTGGCAAGGAACTCGCCTTCAGCTTCCACAGATGTGCAGAGGGGTGCCTGAGTGCATTTCTTTTTTCACTGGTTTTTTGTTTTTTTTTTTCTGTTTTTTTGTGGGGCCTTTCTTGTTCTTTTCTTTTTTTTTTTTTTAAATTTGTTTTGTTTTCTTTTCCCTCTTTTTCCCTTTTTGTCTTTCTTCATTGCTCAGTTTCTTGTCTCTCTATATCTTCCTTCTCTTTCTGATCCCTGAATACCAGGCGTTGTATACCTCTATGCCTTCTAGCCAGGCTGTACTGCGACACCTGAGAGTGACTTCCCCAGACCTCACAGCTGCATCGGTGGGATCCCTGGGAACTTTGCGGTTCTTCAACCGCTCTGCTTTTTATTTATTCATTCTTTTCTTTTCTTCCTCTTCCCCTTTCTGTTTTTCTCCATTTCATAGTCTCTCATCTCTCCATTCCAATGACAAGCTCGCCTAGCATTCTTTTTTGTTTGTTTGTATGTTTTTTGGCTCCTGCTCCTCTCTCCTCTCTCCCATATCCATCTTAGCTCCACACATAACAATCTCCCCGCTGGATCCTGCCTACCTGCACTGTGCACTTGACATCACACCACAAAGCAGTACAGGCATGGCCTACTGGAACCTGCCCTGCACTGATTACCGACCTGCCCTGGTGGCTGTAGTAGGTGCCACAAACAACCCATCCCAGTAAGTCCTTTTCAGCTAGACCTGCCCTGCTGTACCATATCTGAGTGACTGACCCTGCCAGTTGGAGAAGGAGGTGAAAAGTATTGAGTGCACAGACGAGCAAACAACAAAGAACACACAGTCTACCTGCTCAGACACAGTCAAATTTTTTTTTAAAAAAAGGGACGAAACAAACAAATCTACAATCAATAAACGAGAAAAATAACTACTGAATGCCCCGAAAACAGCAGACAATATCAAAACATTTACAAAAACAGGACAGGATGGTTCCAGTAGGC
>NW_004447860.1:0-1795 GCF_000243295.1 Trichechus manatus latirostris
AAATAAAATAAAATCTTTAAAACTTACTTGTGTTGATATCAACCAAACCTGTTGCAGTCAAGTAGATTCCGGTTCATGGCGACTCCATGTGTTTCAAAGTAGAACTGCACTTTACAGGGTTTTCAATGGCTCTAATCTTAACAGAAGTTGATCGCTAAGGTTTTCTTCTGTGACGCTGTTGGGTGGATTTGAACCGTCAATCTTTCCTTTAGTAGTAGAGTGCAAACAGTTTAGGTTATCTAGGGACCTTCCAATTTTGGTAACATTTAGCTGTTCCCGCACCTGATAATAATAAACCCCTTTGTATGAATGATATCTAATTTCTTCTAAAGATTCTTATGATCTTTTTAATAAAAATAATTTTTATTTTATCTGTATTTCAGTTATGTCCTTCCCTTGCATTTTAGAGAATTATTTGTGTAGGTACAAAACAAAAAACGAAGACCAAGAAAACATGATGCCAGTGCGGAATGGCTGACAACTAAGCAACTTTTTCCCAATGGAGTGTAATCAAACATTAAACAAGAACACCTCATAAAGGTAAATTATGTTTCTTAGAGAAAAGTTTCGCTCATAAGTGTGCATATATGTATGTGTCTAAGCAGGAAGTAGCAACTCCATCAATAAAGTATTTCTTTTTTTTAATAAAAGGAGGGGCACTGATGTCACTAGGGGGATGCAGGAGGTAGAGACTGCACCAGGTGACATTGTCAGAGGGGTGTAACACCAAAATGACTGTCCATAAAATTTGTGTGCAGTGTTTCAGCAGCAATTTATTATTTTTTATAAAAATGTCCCTGTAGTTAGTTATAACAACAACAAAAAATTTGTAAGTCCAGCTTACATGTATCAATATACTTGCAAGTTTAAAACTCTACACTAATTTACTTTTTGAACCTTCTAATGCTCTCCGGTCAGAGCTGTCATTATTACCCAATTACAATGATGCTTCGAATCGCGTGGTTTTGTCCGCATGCGCTACAAGCAAGCACTACTATACTACAAGCACATGCTGTTGTTGTCATTGCTGCTGATGTTTTTATAGTTGCTGATTTGTCACATTTTCTGGTGTTTTAGCTACAATATTGTGGTAATTAGCATGGGAGGTGATACTAAGCCTAATGATGCCACTCTAAGGGGGGGTATACCTCAGAAAAGAGAATTTAAATCCCCCTCCTATTAAGTACAGCAGAAGATATAAGCTGTAGCCACTACATATGTCTGAAAGTGTCTTTAGTGATACCAGTTACGATTCTCTTCTCCCTCCCCTCTTTAATGCACTAAGATCTAGAGAAGCTGGCAAACACAAAATGACCATTTGGCAAGTCATGGTGACCATTTAGTGGTAAGGGGAAGCTTCTCAGACTATATGTGGAATGGATAGGATCTGCATTAGGAATAAGACCCTATGGTGAGAACTGAAGGCTGCTGGGTGGCACAAATTGTTTATGTTTGATTACTAACCTATAGGTTGGCAATTTCAATCCACCCATTGGCACCGTGGAAGAAAGGTCTGGTGATCTGATTCTGTAAGGGTTACAGCCAAGAAAACCCTATAGAGCAGTTCTACTCTGTAACACATGGAGTTGCCCTGAGTTGGAATCAACTCAATAACAATAGGTTTGGTGTTTTTCTGGTTTGGTAAGATTTGAACGCTCAACCTTAAAACTCTGGGCTTAGTGCCCTAGTACTCCCCATGTTTATTTCCCTTATGATGTTCTTTAGTATTTGGTAGTCTTTTTTTTTTTTTTTTTTTTACATACCCATAGCCAAAGATACGCCATTTCAAAAAATT
>NW_004447861.1:0-1837 GCF_000243295.1 Trichechus manatus latirostris
ATCCCTGTCAGGGCAGTCAGTGGTGGTAGCTGGGCAACATCTAGTTGTACTGGACTCAGTCTGGTGGAGGCCATGGTAGTTGTGGTCTATTAGTCCTTTGGACTAATCTTTCCCTTGTGTCTTTAGTTTTCTTCATTCTCCCTTGCTCCTGAAGGGGTGGGACCAGTGGAGTATCTTAAATGGCCACTCACAGGCTTTTAAGACCCCAGACACTACTCACCAAAGTGGAATGTAGAACATTTTCTTTATAAACTATGTTATGCCAATTGAGCTAGATGGTCCCTGAAACCATGGTCCTCACTGCCCTCAGGCCAGTAATCGGTCCCTAAGGAAGTTTGGATTTGTCCATGGAACTTCCATGACCTTACCCTGAGCAAGTTGTGCTGGCTTCCCCAGTATTGTGTAGTCTTACCCTTCACCAAAGTTACCACTTATCTATTGTCTATTTAATGTTTTTCCACCCCCACCCCTCCCCACCCTCGTAACCATCAAGGATTGTTTCTTCTTGTATGTAAACCTTTTCATGAATTTTTATAGTAGTAGTCTCATATAATATTTGTGCTTTTGTGATTGACTTATTTCACTCAGCATAATGCCCTCCAGATTCATCCATGTTGTGAGATGCTTCGCAGATTCATCATTGTTCTTTTTAAGGAGGCGCCTTATCGTTTTCCATTGTGGTTGTACCATTTTACATTCCCACCACCAGTGCATAAGAGTTCCAATCTCCTTAACATTTGTTATTTTCTGGTTTTGGTTTTTTTTAATTAGTGCCAGTAATGTTGGGGGTGAGATGGTATCTCATTGTAGTTTTGATTGTATTTCTCTAATGGCTAATGATTGCAAGCATTTCCTCACGTGTCTGTTAGCTGCTTGATGTCTTCTTTGGAGAAGTGTTTGTTCATATCCTTTGCTCATTTTTTAATTGGATTATTTGTCTTGTTGTTGTTGACATATTGAAGTATTCTATAGATTTTAGAGATTAGACCCTTGTCAGATATGTTGTAGCCAAAAATTTTTATTCAGTCTGTAGATTCTCTTTTCACTCTTTTGGTGAAGTCTTGTGATAAGCATCAGTGTTTAATTTTCAGGAGCTCCCAGTTATTGAGTTTATCTTCTGGTGTTTGTGCATTGTTAGTTATGGTCTGTATTCTCTCATGCCATGTTTTAGGGCCCCTTGCATTGTCCCTATTTTTTTTTCCATGATCTTTATCATTTTAGGTTTTATATTTAGGTCTTTGTTCCACTTGAGTTAATTTTTGTTATGAAGTGTGAGGTATGGGTCCTGTTTCATTTTTTTACAGCTGGACATCCAGTTTGGCCAGCACCATTTGTTAAAAAGACTGCCTTTTCCCCATTGAATGGACTTTGGGCCTTTGTTGAAAATCAAGTGACCATAGGCAGATGGATTTACATCTGGGTTCTTGATTCTGTTCCATCGGTCTATGTGACTGTCCTTGTACCAGTACCAGGCTGTTTTGACTACCATAGCTGTACAGTAGGTTCTGAGATCAGGTAGTGTGAGGCTTCCTACTTTGTTCTTTTTCTTCAATAATTCTTTGCTTCTCTGGGGCCTCTTTCCTTTCCATATAAAGTTGATGATTAATTTTTCCATGTCATTAAAGAATGCTGTTGGTATTTGGATCCGGATTGCGTTATATCTGTAGATCGTTTTGAAAAGGATTGACATTTTCACGATGTTAATTCTTCTTGTCCATGAGCATGGTATGTTTTTCCATTTATGTAGGTATCTTTTAGTTTCTTGCAATAGTATCTTGTAGTTTTCTTTGTATAGGTCTTTTACATCCCTGGTTAGATTTATCCCTAAGTATTTTAT
>NW_004447862.1:0-1872 GCF_000243295.1 Trichechus manatus latirostris
TCTACCTATCCATGAGCATGGTATGTTTTTCCATTTATGTGGCTCTCTTTTGGTTTCTTGCTGTAGTGTTTTGTAGTTTTCTTTGTATAGGTTTTTTACATCCCTGGTTAGATTTATTCCTAAGTATTTTATTTTTTTAGGGGCTATTATAAATGGTATTGTTTTCCTGATTTCCTTTTCATTGTTTTCTTTATTGGTGTATCCAACTGATTTTTGTATGTTTATCTTGTATTCTGCTACTCTGCTGAATCTTTCTATTAGTTCCAGTAGTTTTCTCATGGAGTCTTTTTAGTATCACATCATCTGCAAATAGGGACATTTTTACTTCTTTATTACCAATTTGGATGCCCTGTATTTCTTTTTCTTGCCTTATTGCTCTAGCTAGAACTTCCAGCACAATGTTAAATAGGCGTGGTGATAAAGGACATCCTTGTCTTGTTCCGGTTCTCAAGGAGAATTTTTTCAGTCTCTCTCTGTTAAGAATGATGTTGGCTGTTGGTTTTGTATACTTGCCCTTTATTAAATTGAGGAATTTGCCTTCCAGACCTATTTTATTGAGAGTTTTTATCAGGAATGGGTGTTGGACTTTGTCAAATGTCTTTTCTGCATCAATAGAGATGATCATGTGATTCTTTTATTTATGTGGTTGATTACATTGATTGATTTTCTAATGTTGAACCATCGTTACATGCGTAGTATGAATCCTACTTGGTCATGGCATATTATTTTTTTGATATGATGCTGAGTTCTATTGGCTAGAATTTTGTTGAGAATTTTTGCATCTATATTCATGAGATATATTGGTTTGTAATTTTCTTTTTTTGTGGTGTCTTTGCCTGGTTTTGGTATCAGGGTTATGCTGGCTTCATAAAATGAATTTATTAGTATCCTTTCCTTTTCTATGTTCTGAAATATTTTGAGTAGTACTGGTATAAGCTCTTCTCTGAATGTTTGGTAGAACTCTCCAGTGAAGCCATCTGGGCCAGGGCTTTTTTTTTGTTGAGAGTATTTTTTTTTTTTTTTTAATATTACCTTTTCAATCTCTTCTCTTGTTATGGGTATGTTCAGATTTTCAGCATCTATTTGTGATAGTTTGGGTAGGTAGTGTGTTTCTGGAAATTTGGTCTAGATTTTCTCTAGATTTTCAAATTTGTTGGAGTATAGTTTTTCATAATACTCTGTTATGATCCTTTTTATTTCATTTGGGTCCATTGTAATGTCCCCCATTTCATTTTTTATTTGGGTTATTCGTATCCATTCCTGTTTTTCTTTTGTCAGTTTGGCTACTGGTTTGTCGATTTTGCTGATCCTTTCAAAGAACCAACTTTTCATTTTGTTAATTCTTTCTATTGTTTTTCTGTTCTCTATTTCATTTATTTCTGCTCTAATCTTTATTATTTCCTTTCTTCTGGTGGCTGCAGGCTTCTTTTGCTGTTCTCTTTTTATTTGTTTGTTCACGTTGTGAGGCTTTTGTTTTGATTTTAGCCCTTTCTTCTTTTTTGATGGGTGCATCTATTACTATAAATTGACCTCTGAGCACTGCCTTTGCTGTGTCACAAAGGTTTTGGTATGATGTGTTTTTATTCTCATTTAATTCTGTCTCAGTCATTTAGTGCTGCTCCAACAGAAATACCACTAGTGGATGGCTTTACAAAGAGAAATTTATTCTCTCATAGTCCAGTAGGCTACAAGTCCAAATTCAGGGCATCAGCTCCAGGGGAACGCTTTCTCTGTTGGCTCTGGAGGAAGGTCTGTGTCATCAATCTTCCTTTGGTCTGGAAGCTTCTCTGCGCAGGAACCTCAGGTCCAAAGGATGCACTCTGCTCCCAGCACTGCTTTCTTGGTGGTATGAGGTTCCCATGTATCTCTGCT
>NW_004447863.1:0-1800 GCF_000243295.1 Trichechus manatus latirostris
CTAGCATGGAAGATTCCCCAAATATGTCTGAGCCATCACTGAAGGCAACCTCTGTCGTGTTGCTGATGAGGAAGGAAGCCGAGGTTTGCAGAGAGTTTAATGGATTTCCTTGGTCTCAGGACCGTTTAGCACTAAATCATGTCCATTTCTTTTAGTCGTTGATGCTTCAGGGCATGAACTGTAGAAGTAGTTATATCTGGGAGGATCTGGGAGTTTATTAGCCCAGCTGTTCAGCTCATTCAAAGGGGAATAACGATTTCCATGTTTGCTTCAAAATTGACCAAGATAAAATTTTTACAATCTTACAGTGGGAGGAGATTTCTACTTGTGTCACAAACCCCAGAATATTTAAAGAGTGTCGCGTATGACAACATCAAAATTTCAATTCAAATACAAATGATGAACTTCAAAAATATTCTACATAACAAAGAAATTATTTTTTAGTACATATTTTTATCCAAGTAATATATGTCCAATGGTTTGTTATGAAAAATAGTCCCCTGATCTCTTTCTACATTTCCTGTTGTCCAGAGATAACCACTTTCCACCTAAATAACCAATTTTCTGGTATTTCTCTCTTTCTGTCTAAAGAAACATTATTACACTTTGATTTTCCAATTTTCCACTCCAGGCCCTACAGACCAGACTCAAGGGGAAAAATGGTGTGCGTTTGGGTGGGTGGGTGCACCATCTGCTAGTCAACACCAAGGGAGCCCGCAAGGTGCTTAACTTGACTTCCACTCACTGCCAACGAACTTAATCCACCTCACCCCTCCACACCGTGAAAGGAAATTTCGCAAGAACAGATGCCAGGCAAGCAGCTTCGAGGTTCTCGGTGGGACCGGGTTCTCGAGTTGGTCAGGAAGGGATGGGAGCGCTCCTGAGTGAGGAGCTGTAGAGGTCCAAACCCAGCAACTGAAACCGCTGCTGTGAAGGCCCAATTCCTCTGCCCTCCATTCCCTACTTTCTCCCTTCCCCCCCACCCTCCACCCCACCCCCATTCTCCTCTCTGTTCTATCCCCTCTCTGCTCCTTCCTCAGCTATTTTCTGTGGGTTTCTGGGACCTCAGTTCCTGAGGAGGAGAGGAGAGGACGAGGGACAGGGCCTCAGAGAGCAAGGGCCGCGGGGAGCAGGAGGGGTGCGGGGATCTGGAAGAGCTCGCTCTCCGCGGAGCCTGGGGTTCCCCTCCTGCTTCTTCTGACCCGGCCGGGAAACCTCTCCCGTTCCTAAATGACGGTCAGGTGTGGAACGTGGAAAGGGTGGTAAGAAGTTTTATTCACTATTTAAGGAGTTTTTTTGGAAAAACACCCTTCATTTGAATTAAACACTAAGATCCCACCGAGACTTGAACTCAGATCGCTAGATTCAGAGTCCAGAGTGCTCACCATTACACCCTGGAACCCCATCAGAATCCTGGGACTGCATCTTAATACTCAACCCCAATCTCACTGCAGTCTGAGTCGATTCCGACTCGCATCTATGATCATCTCAATAAAAAACCAAACTCAATGCCACTGCTGTCGAATCGATTCCAGCTCATATGAGAAGCTCAATAAGCCAAAAAACCAAACCCGTTGACCTCGAGTCGATTCCGACTCGCGTTAGAGGTGTGTAAGTACTCATTTTGCATCCATAGTTTCCACGGACTAATCTCAAGGCACTCCTCTATCAGACAGGACTCGAGCACCGATGACCTGTGGACTCACCAGTCTTGCTTTCTCTCTGCCCCTCTCCTTGTACTGACTTCTATCATTTCATTCGGAGTCCTGGTGGCCCAGTGTTTAAGAGTTTGGCTGCTAA
>NW_004447864.1:0-1866 GCF_000243295.1 Trichechus manatus latirostris
AAATTTCACGGTAACCACAAAGAAAGTTAACAAACCTACTCATCAAAATAAAGAGGAAAAACATAAAGTCTCAGTAAAAACAAAACCTACAAAAACAAATGAAATGAAAAAAATTCTATAAACAAAAGGAATTCATCACAGGAGAGTAAGAGGAACAAAGAAAATTTCAGCACCACAAAAAACAAGCACTACAAAATTACAGCAATAAACTCATACCTACCAATAATTACACTGAATGTAAATGGCCTAAATTCACCCATAAAAAGATGAAGAGTGACAGAATGGGTAAAAAAAAACAGGACCCATTAATATGCTGTCTACAAGAGACACACCTTAAAAACAAAGATGTAGATTTATTAAAAATCAAAGGTTGGAAAAAAATATATCAAGCTATCAACTATCAAAAAATAGCAGGAGTGGCAATACTAATCTCAGATAAAATAGACTTTAAAATAAAATCCACCATAAAAGACAAAGAAGGGCACTATATAATGATTAAGGGGACAATCCATCATGAAGACATAACAATAATAAACATCTACACACCCAAAGACGGGCTCCAAAATACATAAAACAAACTCTAACAACACTGAAAAGAGAAATTGGCAGTTTCACAATAATAGTAGGAGACTTCAACACACCACTCTCAGCAAAGGACAGAACAACTCAGAAGAAACTCAGCAAAGATACAGAAGACCTAAAGGGCACAATCAGCCAACTTGACCTCATAGACATATATAGAACACTCCATCCAACCACTGCAAAGTGCACATTCTTTTCCAATGCACATGGAACATTCTCCAGAATAGATCAGTTCTTAGATCACAGAGCAATCCTCAACAAGATCCAAAATGCTGAGATAATACAAAGTATCTTCTCTGACCACAACACCATCAAGGTAGAAACTAACAACAGAAAGAGCAAGGAAAAAAAATCAATTACATAGAAACTGAAATCAAACCCTTCTTACAAACCACTGGGTAATATAATAAATCAGAGATGGAATTTAAAAATTCCTAGAATCAAACAAGAATGAAAACACATCATACCAAAACCTTTGAGGCACAGCAAAGGCAGTCCTCCGAGGAAAATTTATACCAATAGATGGACACATCAAAAAAGAAGAAAGGGACAAAATCAAAACGTAAGTACACAACTCAAACAAATAGAAAGAAAACAGCAAAAAAGCCCACAGCCACCAGAAGAAAGAAAATAATAAAGATTGGAGCAGAAATAAATGAAATAGAGAATACAAAAACAATAGAAAGAATCAATAAAACCAAAAGCTGCTTCTTCGAAAGAATTGACAAAACACTGGCCAGACTGACAAAAGAAAAACAGGAGAGGACACAAATAACAAAAGAAGAAATGAAATGGGGAACATTACAACAGACCCAACTGAAAAAGAATCATAACAGAGTGTTGTGAAAAA
Source organism: Trichechus manatus latirostris (assembly GCF_000243295.1). NCBI lineage: Eukaryota > Metazoa > Chordata > Mammalia > Sirenia > Trichechidae > Trichechus > Trichechus manatus. The sequence continues at coordinate 1,433 of NW_004447864.1, forward strand.
CTGTACTCCAACAAATTTGAAAACCTAGAGGAAATTGATAAATTTCTAGAAACACACTACCTACCCAACCTATCACAAAGTGATGTTGAATATCTGAACACACCCATAACAAGAGAAGAGATTGAAAAGGTAATTAAAAAACTCCCCCCTCAAAAAAGCCCTGGCCCAGATGGCTTCACTGGAGAATTCTACCAAATATTCAGATAAGAGCTTACACTGGTACTACTCAAACTACCTTACCTTAGAACATAGAAAATGAAGCGACACTTCCCAATTTATTCTATGAAGACAGCATAACCTTGATACAAAACCAGACAAAGATGCCACAAAAAAAAAGAAAATTACAAATATCTCTCATGAATATAGATGCAAAAATTCTGAACAAAATTCTAGCCAATAGAATTCAGCATCATATCAAAAAAATAATACACCAC
>NW_004447865.1:0-1865 GCF_000243295.1 Trichechus manatus latirostris
CTAATGATCATGAGCATTTCCTCATGTATCTGCTAGCCACCTAAATGTCTTCTTTGTGAAGTGGCTGTTCATATCCTTTGCCCATTTTTTAAGTGGATTATTTGTCTTTTTGTTATTGAGGTTTTACAGTATCTTGTAGATTTTAGAGATTAGACCCTGATCAGATATGTCGTAGCCAAAATTTTTTTCCCAGTCTGTAGGTTGTCTTTTTACTCTTTTGGTGCAGTCTGTTGGTGAACATAAGTGTTTGATTTTTAGCAGTTCCCAGTTAATCTAGTTTCTCTTCTGGTGTTTGTTCATTGTTAGTAATGATCTGTATTCTGTTTATGCCATGTATTAGGGCCCCTAGCTTTGTCCCTATTTTTCCTTCCATGATCTTTATCGTTTTAGGTTTTATATTTAGGTCTTTGATCCATTTTGAGTTAGTTTTTGTGCATGGTAAGAGGTATGGGTCTTGTTTCATTTTTTTGTAGATGGATGTCCAGTTCTGCCAGGACCATTTGTTAAAGAGACTGTCTTTTCCCCAATTAATGGACTTGGGGCCTTTGTCAAATATCAGCTGCTCATAGGTGGATGAATGTACATCTGGATTCTCAATTCTATTCCATTGGTCAATGTATCTGTTGTTGTACCAGTACCAGGCTGTTTTGACTACTGTGTCAGTATTATAGGTCCTAAAATCAGGTAATTTGAGGCCTCCCACTTTGTTCTTCTTCAGTAATGCTTTACATATCCAGGGCCTCTTCCCTTTCTATATGAAGTTGCTGATTTGTTTCTCCATCTCATTAAAAAATGCTGTTTGAATTTGGATCGGGTTGCATTGTATGTGTAGATGGCTTTGGGTAGAATAGACATTTTCACGATGTTGAGTCTTGCTATCCATGAGCAAGGTATGTTTTTCCACCTGTGTAGGACTCTTTTGGTTTCTTGCAGTAGTGTCTTATAGTTTTCTTTATATAGGTCTTCTACATCTCTGGTTAGATTTGTTCCTATGTATTTTATCTTCTCGGGGGCTATTGTAAATGGTATTGATTTGGTGAGTTCCTCTTTGAAGTTCTCTTTGGTGTAGCGGAATCCAACTGATTTTTGTATGTTTATCTTATATCCTGATACTTTGCTGAAATCTTCTATTAGTTTCAGTAGTTTTCTTGTGGATTCTCTTGCATTTTCTGTGTATAAGATCATATCATCTGCAAATAGAGATACTTTTACTTCTTCCTTCCTAATTTGGATGCCCTTGATTTCTTTTTCTAGCCTAATTGCTCTGGCTAGGACCTCCAGCACAATGTTGTAATAAGAGTGGTGATAAAGAACATCCTTGTCTGGTTCCCCTTCTCAAGGGGAGTGCTTTCACACTCTCTCCATTTAGGATGATGTTGGCTGTTGGATTTGTATAAATGCTCTTTATTATGTTAAGGAATTTCCCTTCTATTCCTGTTTTGCTAAGAGTTTTTATCATGAACGGTGTTGGACTTTGTCAAATGCCTTTTCTGCATCAGTTGATATGATCATGTGGTTCTTGTCTTTTGTTTTATCTCTGTGTGATGTATTACATTGACAGTTTTTCTAATGTTGAATGATCCCTGCATACCTAGTATGAATCTCACTTGTTCATGGTGAATTATTTTTTTGATATGTTGTTGAATTCTATTGGCTAGAATTTTGTTGAGGATTTTTGCTTCTCTGTTCATGAGGGATATAGGTCTGTAATTTTCTTTTTTTGTGGTGTCTTTACCTGGTTTTGGTATCAGGGTTATGCTGGCTTCATCGAATGAGTTTGGGAGTATTCCATCCTTTTCTATGCTCTGAAATACCTTTAGTAGTAGTGGTGTTAACTATTCTCTGAAAATTTGGTAGAATTCTCC
>NW_004447866.1:0-1860 GCF_000243295.1 Trichechus manatus latirostris
TGAATAACCAGGCTTATCAATTATGCAGGGGAAACCAAGGAGCAACAGTAGCACAAGGCAAATAAGCTTTGAGGAAAAACCTTTTCTTTGTGTTTACATTGCATTTTCAAAAGAGGTGAGCCACAATGCTACTGGCTACTTAATCAATACAGCTATACCGAATTGACAACTAATATACAAGTTTCAGGGTCCCCATTCAATTTCTTAACAATAGGCTTAACTTACTGCTTTCTTCCCTCCTCCTCACCAATTACATATAGTCACCACTGTAAACAAAGCTATACACAGACTAAGCTATGAATCAATTGTTAGTTGTAGTAGGTGTATCCTTCTTCATGCAACATTCTCATCCCAAGGAGAATATTCTCCAAAGGTCTGAATGGTTTAGACTGAAGTCACCCTTACTCATACAGCTTCTGTACTTGCCTATGTAGAGGCTGTGACATTTCTTTAATAAGCCCCCTAGGAAATGGCTTTTCACTTGAGAAAAGCTTCCTTGGCAAAAAGTTGAATTTAATAAATGGTTACCCAAAATGAGAGTCCCACCCCAAATCACAGGTGTTTCATAAAACCTTCAAGTCCCTATACTATGCAAGTAGGGTCATGGCTGAACACAGGAACCTTCTAAAATTTGGCAACTTTAGTGTAGAAAATGGTTTCTAGAGTTCCATCTCGTCTTCTGTGCAAGCAACTGTATCCAAACTATTGTAAAGAGGCACCCCGTTTGCTGTGGTTCCAAGAACAGTTCAGTTCTCTGAGGGAAGACAGTGGCCAGCAGCTGCATGCTTCGTTTGGCTCTCTCCTGTGTAGTTCTTAGCATTAGTTGACGGCTTTGGTTTATCAGAAAGGAGCTCAGGGAGAGGTTTCCAGAGCACAAGCTCCATGGAAGGACGGCTTATGGATTCAATCATTTTCTTTGTAAAGACTTCATCAAATTCCCTCTTCAAACCTGTTTTCATGGTATCAGAAAGGACAAGACTGGGGAGATGGTTACTATTTCTGTCGGCTTCAACTTCTTCATCTTCATCAATTATCCCTGTCCTCAATTTCTCAAAGCCTCCCTCGGGCCACTTCACTCTGTGGTTCCGCGGTTGTCTGATCCCATTTCTTCACAGATCACATCTAACATACCAGATGCAGGAAGGCCACTAGTACATGGATTTACTCCAGGACCCTCAAATTCCTGATGTGTACAAAGAATCCAGTCATTAGGGCCAGGACAGAGCCCTGCTTCAGTCAGCCTTTTCTTTCTCACTGGACATTCATCATCATCCTCCTCTCGCTTGTTTCTTTTTACAGCGAACTAAAATACATCCCCGCGCCGCGCTCCCGCCAGGACTGCTCCTGGCTGCGCCCCTGCCACAGGGCCAACTCAGCGCCTTCCACCCCTGGCGGGAAGGTTCCGCCAGGGAAGGCCAGCGAAGGCTGCAGGAAGTCCCAGCTGCGTCTCAGGGGTAACCTGCAGAAGGGCCGGCCAAGCGCGGCCATGGCCACCGAGACTAGTAGGCTACGCCCGCGGCCACAGCCACCCGCATCCCTAGGCCTGGCGGCTGCAGCCACTGCCTCGGAGCCCGCTCCAGACCCCACCGCTGCTCCCTAGCTTTTAAGACCCCGGATACCATTCACCAAAGTAGGATGCAGAACATTTTCTTAATAAACTTTGTTATGCCAATTGAACTAGATGTCCCCTGAAAGCTTGGTCCCCAGACCCCTGGCCCTGCTACTCTGTCCCTCAGAGTGTTTGCATGTATTCAGGAAACCTCTCAGCTTTGGTTTAGTCCAGTTGTGCTGACTTCCCCTGTAGTGTGTGCTGTCCTTCCCTTCACCTAAGATAATTCTTGTCTACAATCTAGTTAGTGA
>NW_004447867.1:0-1859 GCF_000243295.1 Trichechus manatus latirostris
TTGACAGAATTCACTTCCTTGTGGTGGTATGGCTGATGGGCCCAAGAGTTTTGCTCTCATCTGGAGGCAACTCTCAGCTGTTAGAGGCCACGCACAGTTCTTACTACTTGGGCTTCTCCAAACGGCCACTTCATGAAACCTACAATGGGAACCTCAGTCTGGTAAAGTAGAGTCATATATAACATAATGTAAAAATGCTAGTGACAGTCCATCATCTTTGCCATATAACATAAGCTAATCAACGGGGTGAAGTCTCATCACCTTTGTCATATTGTTGGTCTGTACTTAAGTCTATACTTAAGGACAAAGTGTCACACAAGGATGTAAACACCAGAAGGCAGGAATAATTGGATGCCACCTTAGGATCTGTCTACCACAATGCTCTTTGGCCATCCCCACACTCATAGAACTCATTCCAAAGTCCATTTTAACCTATATTCAAAATAAGGCAGTTTCTGGGACTTGTTCTGTGGCATACCAATCAATGGGCAGGAATATCGCTACAATACCAATTGGTTAATTGGTCCTGAAATGCTAGAACTCTTGACAAAAAGTTCCTCACCAACACCACATTGGTTATGTCCATGACCGTTACATTAAAAGGCCATGCAACAGTAATACAAATAAAACCCCTAGACAGGGATCAATTTAAAAGATAGCAACCTCGAACTGCATTGCAATCTCCCATGGAAGGAGCTTATGTGCATCCTTATGCCTTTGTATTCTGAGCATAACTTTCTTTTGCTGCTAAAACTGGTAGGTTCAGCCTTCTGTGCCCTGAGGAACCAATTAATCAAAGGCCAAAATAGAACACTCCCTCTCACTTTTTTTTTTCAACTGCAATTATCTGAGGCTGAGAACACGTGCACCTGTGACACCCTAGGGCTGAGTGGAACAATACCTGTCACTGTGCATATCTGTAAGAAGGCCAAAGTCCAGAAATTCCCCCAGGTGCTTGACTCACTTAAAAAACAAAACAGGTATTTTGCTCTCTTTCCTTCTGAGAGAGAAATTATGCATCTGGTCTCAAATTGACGATAGAATGATTCAAAAGAAAAGCATTTGTTGCTGCTTTTGACCTAGCACCGAAAAAGTTCCAAAACCAACTTCCAATTCTCACAAAAGTGATAAATTCTCAGGAAATAAAGCATGAAGGTCTGTGGCAGAATAAAGGCATCTATGGATTGAGGGGACAGACAACTTGGGTTGCCAGAAACAGGTGAAATGATCCACAAGTACTTATTTTCCCTTTTAATCCCTGAAACTATTTTCTGTGAGGTGCTCATAAGACATGCTTAAAGAGTTAATTTCCGCTAAAATCTAAGATCCAGGGAGTCAATTATTTTGGTGATAGGAAACATTTTTATGGGCGATTTTAAAGCTCCTACACTAATTGAGAAGATAAATAGGGCAGTGGAACCATGTTAAAAACATTTCACAACACCGGCCCCCCTCCACCCAACCCCCTGGCAGACTTCAGAGGTAGACTTACTCCATTAGGCATTTTCGTAAAAGACAAACTGTTTAAAAACTAAGCGGAAAAAAATCATTCCAGCAAAAAAGAAAGTATCTTCCAGCTTGGGTGAGGGCTGGAGTGGGTAACGGGAGGCAATGACTAGAATTAAGAGGCCAGAGTGATATATTTCCAATGGTTTCAATGGGCTGAATTTAAAAAGAACGCCCATGTAATGGTTCTCAATCTGCCTGTACATGAGAATCACCTGGGGAACTCTAAAAAATGCTCATCAAAACCAAACCCATTGCCATCTAGTCAATTCTGACTGGGAGTGACCCTACAGGACAGAGTAGAACTGCCCCCATAAGGTTTGCAAGGCTGTAATCTTTACGGAAGCAGACTG
>NW_004447868.1:0-1859 GCF_000243295.1 Trichechus manatus latirostris
GTATGGCCTATCGCACAGATCAAAAACAACCCCCTCAGGGAAAAATCTCTCTCCCATTTACCTCCTCGCTCCCTGCTCTACACGGGGTTCTGGACCAGGCTTCAGCAATTGCTGAGTCCCCTAGGCCGGAAGTAGGATCCATGACACGCCCGGAGCCATTCTCCCTGCCTTGGAGAGCGAACAAATTAACTAACAGAGGAAGAAATAAACTGCCGGCTCCCCTAAGCCAGGAACCCAGGGTAGGCACAGCTCCTTTGCCTAGGCACAGGCATAAGGGATCCATGGACTTTGAGTGCCTTCCCTCCTGCATAGACTTGTGTGGTCCCATTTCAACAGCATAGGCCCTCACTACCGCAGTACAACAGGGTATATACCAGAAGTCTAACTTCAACTGTTTCAGCTGTGAAGTCGCAGGTTCTTGATATTTGACACTGCTCTGCCCATTAAGAAGGGTCTTCACCTATCCACAAGGACTGACGGCGCCACCCACGCTACCTAGCCACCAGCAATAGGGGCCTGTGACTAAGAGGTGCCCCCCAGTCCTTATAGCCAACAGCTTTGGGTGCTACTAGTCTGGCTTCAAAGCCCACCCACCTACGTGCTCTAGGGAACAGGGACATGACTTCCTCCTGGACACTCGGGGGTGGCTGTCAGCCTGCTGCCTTGCTCAGAGTGTGTCCCCCTGCTGACAACAGATGCCTGTGCCTACACCAATCACCCATGCCTGTCTAGGACTATAAGTGAGAGCCTACACCACATACTTGGTGGCTAGCTACCTGTGCACCTGAGCGGAATCCATACAAGAGGAGTGGGCGGACTCATGAGCTCACATACCTAGTAACAGATCTGACCACCTGCTGACAGGACATTAGAGATTCAAAGGTGCCAATAATCCAACTAGCTCCTATGAGCAGCCTATTTGGGCATATCAAAACAAAACAAGAAGCTAGGACATAGTAAGCAAACATAAAATAAATGAATATAATAACTTATTGATGGCTCAGAGACAACAGTCAATATCAAATCACATAAGGAGGCAATCCATGATGGCTTCAGCAAACTCCCAAAATAAAGAATCTAGAAATTTTCCAGAAGAGGAAAATTTCTTGGAATTACCAGAGACAGAATACAAAAGATTAATACCCAGGACTCTTCAAGAAATTAGGAAGGAAATTAAGCAAAACACAGAACACACAATAGAGGAAATTAAAAACATTAGAGAAAAACATAATGGCAAATTTAATAGGCCGCAAGAATCCATAGAGAGACAGCAATTGGAAATCCAGAAGATTAACAATAAAATTTCAGAATTAGACAACTCAAGAGAAAGTCAGAGGAGCAGAATTGAGGCAATGGAAGTCAGAATCAGTGAGATTGAAGATAAAGCATGTGACACTAACTTATTTGAGGAAAAATCAGATAAACGGATTTAAAAAAATGAAGAAACCCTAAGAACTATGTGGGACTCTATCAAGAGGAATAACCTATGAGCAATTGGAGTACTGGAACAGGTGTGATAACAGAAAATACAGAGAGAATTGTTGAAGATTTGTTGGCATAAAACTTCCCTGATATTGTGAAAGATGACAAGATATTTATCCAAGATGCTCATCAAACCCACAAAAGGTAGATCCCAAAAGAAAGTCACCAAGACATATTATAATCAAACTTGCCAAAACCGAAGATAAAGAGAGAATTTTAAGAGCAGCTAGGGTTAAACAAAAAGTCATCTACAAAGCAGAGTCAATAAGAATAAGCTCGGACTACTCAGCAGAAACCATGCAGGCAAGAAGGCAATGGGATGACATATATAAAGCCTTGAAGGAAAACAACTGCCAGCCAAGAATTATATATCCAGC
>NW_004447869.1:0-1835 GCF_000243295.1 Trichechus manatus latirostris
CCAGCCAAGAATTATATATCCAGCAAAACTGTCTTTCAAATATGATGGCAAAATTAGAGCATTTCGAGATAAACAGAAGTTCAGGGAATTGGCAAAAACCAAACCAAAATAACAAGAAATACTAAAGGGAGTCCTCCCTTTAGAAAATCAGTAAAAATCAGATAACAACCCAAGACTAGAACACAGGACAGAGCAACCAGATATCAACCCAGATAGGGAAGTCACAAAAATAAATCAAAGCTAAAACACTGAAAATAGGGAAACAGATGTCCATATGTAAAAGATAACAACATTAAAACAAAAAAGAGGGACTTAAAAATGTACACATAGATTTTTCTCATGGAGAGGAAGTCAAGGCGATATAAAGAAATAAAAGACTGGTATAAACATAGAAAAATACGGGTAATTATTAAGGTAACCACAAAGGAAACTAACAATCCTACAAGTCAAAATAAAAAACTAGAAAAATATAAAGATGCACCAAACACAAAATCAACAACAATGAAAAAGATGAAAAGAAAATAAGATGAAAAGAAAAATAACTCAGCACAGAAAATTAAATGGAACAAAGAAACTGTGAACAACACACAAAATGTCATCAAAATGACATCACTAAACTCATACCTATCAATAATTATGCTGAATGTAAATGGACTAAATGCACCAATAAAGAGACAGAGAGTGGCAGACTGGATAAAAAAACACAGTCCCTCTATATGCTGCCAATAAGAGACACACCTTAGACTTGAAGACACTAAGAAACTAAAACTCAAACTATGGAAAAAAAATACATCAAGCAAACAACACTCAAAAAAGAGCAGGAGTGGCAATATTAATCTGTGACAAAATAGACTTGAAAGTAAAATCCACCACAAAGGATAGGAAGGAAGGACACTATATAATGATTAAAGGGTCAATACACAAGGAGGATATAACCATAATAAATATTTATGCACAAAACGACAGGGCTCCAAAATACATAAAACGAACTCTAACAGCACTGAAAAGAGAGGTAGACAGCTCCACAATAGTAGTTGGAGACTTTGACACACCGCTTTCTGCGAAGGACAGAACATCCAGAAAGAAGCTCAACAAAGACACAGAAGAGGTAAATGCTACAATCAACCAACTTGATCTCACAGACATATATAAAACACTCCACCCTACAGCAGCCAAGTATACTTTCTTATCCAATGCACGTGGAACATTCTCCAGAATAGACTACGTATTAGGCCATAAAGCAAGCCTTAACAAAATCCAAAGCATCAAAATATTACAAAGCATCTTTTCTGACCTTAAAGCCATAAAAGTAGAAATCAACAACAGAAAAAGCAAGGAAAAAAACATCAAACACATGGAAACTGAACACCACCTTGCTCAAAAATTACTGGGTTATAGAAGAAATTAAGGATGGAATAAAGAAATTCATAGAACCAAATGAGAATGAAAACACATCCTACCAGAACCTTTTGGACACAGCAAGAACAGTGCTGAGAGGTCAGTTTATAGCAATAAATGCACACATCTGAAAAGAAGAAAGGGCCATAAGCAAAACATTAACCCTATAACTGGAGCAAGTAGACAGAGAGCAGCAAAAGATGCCCTCAAGCACCAGAAGAAAGGAAATAATAAGAATTAGAGCAGAATTAAATGAAATAGAGAATAGAAAAGCAATTTAAAGAAATAACAAGACCAAAAGCTGTTTTTTTGAAAAGACTGACAAAATTGATAAACCATTGGCCAAAATGACAAAAGAATAACAGGAGAGGAAGAAGATAACCTGTATAAGAAATGAGATGGGTGATATCACAACAGACCCAACTGAAATTAAAAGA
>NW_004447870.1:0-1858 GCF_000243295.1 Trichechus manatus latirostris
ACCTGTCCCTATGTTTTAAGCCACAAAGAAAAGTGAAAGAAAGTAGGACATATCCTGGTGATAATTTGAAGGTGGTGGCTTTCCTTCTTCCACATATTTTTAAATGAATCCTTACATTCTATGAGAACGATTGAGAAGATTTTTGATCTGGAAAATATTCAAAATATCTCATGAGACCTGCAGCGCGGTGAATTACTTAATATGGCCTTTCTAGCCATAGTTTTTGACTCTCACAAAATGACTGGGATTAGACAGCCTGCTAAGCATGTAAATAAGGTGCAGGGAAGCCCTGTAGGGGTAGGACCATAAAAATAAGGTATATGGAGCCCTAGCGAGGGGACTGGTCAGTGTTGCCATCCTGCTAGGCTTAAAAGAGAACCAATCCCAGAGCAGAGGGGGGACCTCATTACCAAGAAGAAGAAGAAGATCCAGGAGTGGAGTGCATCCTTTGGACCTGAGAACCCTTTGCTGAGAACCTCCTAGACCCGGGAGACAGAGAGCTATAACACTGGAGACAGTGAGAAGAGGCAGCAAAGGCAGCAGAGTCCAGTTGCAGAGAAACAGTGGCAGCAGAACCAGGAGACCAATGTAAGATGGCTGCAGTGGGCTTCCCAGCAACTACAGTGGGCATGCCAACCCACAGAGTGACAGAGCTCAGCACCTTTAGGCAGGAGGCTTCCTGGCAGAGTGGAGTGCCTCCAGGCACTTATCAGCAGAGCTAAAAGAGCTTTGTAACTCTTGCCCAAGGAGGGCAGAGGCCAGAGCAAGGGTCAAGGGCCGAGAGAGGAGGCCTGTCCTGAAAGGGCCAAGAGAAGCTTACCCAGAGGGTGCCAAGTGGAGCCTGTCCTCAGGGGACTAAGAGGAGCCTGTCCTCTGAAGGCCAAGCATGAGGCAGGCAACAGAGGCTTGCCTGCAGGCATGGCCAGAAAAGAAACTATCCTAATCGAAGAACTATATTCTGAGTTGTATCTGTTGCTTCCCTAATAAACTCCATAACTGTGAGTATGGTCTGTGAGTTCTATGTGGCCAATGCAACAAATTATTGAACGCAGCAGAGAAGTAACAGCTCAAAAATTGCTGTGGGAGGGACGGCTGGTGTCAGAATTGGTGAAAAGGTTGGAGAGAGGAGGCATGTCTGATCTCCACCTCATAGGAATCAGCCTTGGGCTGAGGTTGATAGTGATTCTCCCCCCTTGTGAAGTTGCAGGAGGTCAGATGCTGCCTGCCATTTTTACAGACCCACAGGAAATCTCAAATTATTGGAAACCAGTTTGGGATAGCAAGCATCCTGTACTATAGCATAGCATATAGGGTACATTTTCTGAGGCCAGGCCAACAATTTAGGATTTGCACCCTTCCTCCCACCCTCTTTTTTAAACCCTCCCTCTTCTCTCTGTGTTTCTGTCTCCATTTTCTACATTAATTTAAAAATGTACAAAAATAGTAGGTATGACATAAGCAAATGATGCATTTCAATTTAAGGGTAATAAATTCAATATTAGATTAGATATATGTTCAGAGAGTGAGATTAACTGAAAATTTCAATGCTGCTATTTGAAGGACTATGACTTTCCAATGCATTTTTAATAATTTTCTCTTGAAAAGAGATTTCTCCTGAAAAAGAATCCATCTTGAAAATAGGAAATCAAGTATATCAAGAATGATTATTTTTTCTCCCTCTTTGTATGTGTATATATATAATTTTAATGGTTGCATAAAAATAAATTAAATAAAAAAGTTTATTCTTTTAGAACGGTTTAACACTTACATTAGTTGTTATCATAATCTAAGGAGCACTGGTGGCTCAGTGGTTAAGCGCTCATCTGCTAACCAAAAGGTGAGCAGGTCAAACCCACCA
>NW_004447871.1:0-1857 GCF_000243295.1 Trichechus manatus latirostris
CTGTTATCACATACCAGGAAATATGTAGTTGTGAAGCATCTTCATTTTATACCCAGATACATGCTTAGCCTATGAGGCTTTTACCCAGAACCATGGCTCATAAATCCGTATATTACAGTTTTGTTTGCCATAAGAAATCCTAAACTAGGGACATATTTGGAACAGCGTTACATTAAGTAGGGGCTCTCGTCCTAGCAACTGTCATTAGTCTGTTTTCAAGGATGTCCAGTTGTTAGTAGATTCACAGGAGATTAGATCAGGGTACCAGCCTTCTTTCCCCAGGACCACCCCATCCTCAGGTAGTAAGGAGAGAAAGGTATCACGGGCAGTTGCTTTACCTTTTTCCTTTCTACTAGCTGTATATATATGGACAATTTACTAAGCCTACACGGATATCTGTTTTCTTATCTCTAATATGGAAATCTACCATGGACTACCAGAAGAATGAACAAATCTGTCTTCAAAGAAGTACAGTGAGAATGCTCCTTAGAGCAAGGATGGCGAGACTTCGTCCTCCGTACTTCGGGTATGTTATCAAGAGGGACCAGTCTCTGGAGAATGACATCATGCTTGGTAAACAAGAGGGTCAGAGAAAAAGAGGAAGACCCTCAATGAGATAGATTGACACAGTGGCTGCAACAATGGGCTGAAACATAGCAGCGGTTGTGAGATTGGCACAGGACCAGGTAGTATTTTTTCCTGCTGTACAGAGTCGCTATGAGTTGGAATCAACTCGACAGCATCTAACAAAAATAACAGCTGCGTAAATGTGAGCAGCTTGCTAAGCCTAGATAGATGTCTGTTTCTCCTTTCTAATATGGAAATAAAGGAAACTGTGTACAGAGTTGTATTATTAAATGAGCTGCTATATCCAACTTGCTGAGCACAGTGCCTGGCATGCAATAAATACTCAATGAATATTAACTATCATCATTACTATTTTTTTTTTTCTGCATGAAAGGAGATGTTTCTCCTTTATCAGGAAAGATAATTTAAATCAGAGAAGAACAATCAGGAAGAGAGTGAGTATTAAATAATGTTAAATACATGAGGTACTCTATGCATTTGCATGATAGGAAGAAATAACAAAATTTCACACCCAGCTGCCCTGCTAACCCAAAGCACTTCCATTTAATAAGAAGAGCAAGAAGATTCATACACTTATGAAATATTTTTTAATATTTTAATTTACTGAGAAAAATGCAAAAATAAAGCTGAGCACTTGGTAACATCAGGCTCCACTGATGTAAAAATAAATTTTCTGATCTGTAAACCTTACCTTCCTTTGTATCTTGTACCTTAAATGCAATGAATGGAATGAAACCCACAAAAATGAGGCTTTTTATGAATCAGTAAGTTTCTTCTTCCATTTTGTACTAACTATAAGAGCTCAGGCTGCTAACCAAAAGGTTGGCAGTTCGAATCCACCAGCCACTCCTTGGAAACCCTATGGGGCAGTTCTGCTCTAACCTGTAGTGTCACTATGGGTCGGAATCAACTCAACAGCACAAAACAACAACACAATCCTTCTATTTAAGCAGCCCTGGTAGCACAATGGTTAAGCGCTCACTGCTAACCAGAAGGTCGATGGTTCACACCCACCCAGCAGCTCTGCAAGAGAAAAGACCTAGTCATTTGCTCCCTTGAAGATTACAGCCAAGAAAACTCTATGGGGCAGTTATACTCTGTCACATGGTGTTGCTATAAGTCAGATGGACTTGACAGCACCCAACAACACCACCCTACTACTGGGACAGTTTAGTGGTCAAAATGCCAGTAAAAAGTTGATAAGTAAATTTGTCCTTTATTTCAAGTGACCCTAGTAGTAAATGTTAGGAAGTAAAGAGAGGAAGATCC
>NW_004447872.1:0-1857 GCF_000243295.1 Trichechus manatus latirostris
CAGAAGAGACTCTGAAACTTGCTCTTGAATGTCAAGTAGCTAAAGCAAACAGAAGAAATGATGAAGTATAAGAGCTGAATTTCAAAGGACAGCTCAAGAAGACAAAGTAAAGTATTATAATGACATGTGCAAAGATCTGGAGTTGGAAATCCGAAGGGGAAGAACATGCTTGGCATTTCTCAAACTGAAAGAAATGAAGAAAAAATTCAAGCCTTGAGTTGTAGTATCGATGGATTCTACAGGGAAAATATTAAAGATGCAGGAAGCATCAAAAGAAGATAGAAGGAATACATAGAGTCACCATACCAAAAAGAATTGGTCAATGTTCCACCATTTCAGGAGGTAGCATATGATCAGAAACTGATGGTACTGAAGGAAGAGGTCAAAGCTGCACTGAAGGCAAAAAACAAGGCTCCAGGAATTGACAGAATACAATTGAGATGTTTCAACAAACGGATGCAGTGCTGGAAGTGCTCACTTGTCTATACCAAGAAATATGGAAGACAGCTACCTGGCCAACCACCTGGAAAAGATCCATATTTATGCCTATTCCAAAGAAAGGTGATCCAACCAAATGCAGAAATTATCGAACAATATTATTCATATCACATGCTGATCATTGCTGAAGATCATTCAAAAGTTGTTGCAGTAGTATATCAACAGGGAACTGCCAGAAATTCAAGCCAGATTCAGAAGAAGACATGGATCGAGGGATGTCATTGCTGATGTCAGATAGATCCTGGCTGAAAGCAGAGAATACCAGAAATATGTTTACCTGTGTTTGACTGACTATGCAAAGGCATTCAACTGTGTGGCTCATAACAAATTATGGATAACATTGCAAAGAATGGGAATTCCAGAACACTTAATTGTGCTCATGTGGATCCTGTACATAGATTAAGAGGCAGTCATTCAAACAGAACAAGGGGATACTGCATGGCTTAAAGTCAGGAAAGGTGTGTGTCAGGGTTGTATCCTTTCACCATACTTATTCAACCTGTATGCTGAGCAAATAATCTGAGAAGCTGGACTATATGAAAAAGAATGGTGTCTTAGTCATCTAGTGCTGCTATAACAGATATACCACAAGTGGTTGGCTTAACAAAGAGAAATTTATTCTCTCAGAGTCTAGTAGGCTACAACTCCAAATTCAGGGCATCAGCTCCAGGGAAAGGCTTTCTTTGTCGGCTCCAGAGGAAGGTCCTTGTCATCAGTCTTCCCTTGGTTTGGGAGCATCTCAGCGCAGGAACCTCAGGTCCAAAGGACACGCTCTGCTCCCGACACTGCTTTCTTGGTGGTATGAGGTCCACAACTCTCTGCTTGCTTCCCTTTCCTTTTTATCTCTTGAGAGACAAAAGGTGGTGCAGGCCACACCCCAAGGAAACTCCCTTTATGTTGGATCAGGGATGTGACCTTGGTAAGTGTGTTACAGTCCCAACTTAATCCTCTTTAACATAAAATTACAATCACAAAATGGAGGACAACCACACAATACTTGAAATCATGGCCCAGCCAAACTGATACACACATTTGTTGGGGGGGGGACATAATTCAATCCATGACAAATGGGGTATCAGGATTGGAGGAAGACTCATTAACAACCTGCGTTATGCAGGTGACACAACCTTGCTTGCTGAAAGTGAAGGGGGCTTGAAGCACTTACTGATGAAGATCAAAGACTACAGCATTCAGTATGGATTACACCTCAACATAAAGAAAACAAAAATCCTCACAACTGGACCAATAAGTAACATCATGATAAACGGAGAAAAGATTGTAGTTGTCAAGGACTTCATTTTACTTGGATCCACAATCAACACCCACAGAAGCAGCAGACAAGAAATCCAACGACACATT
>NW_004447873.1:0-1856 GCF_000243295.1 Trichechus manatus latirostris
CCACTTTCGGTGAAGGACAGAACATCAAGAAAGAAGCTCAATAAAGACATGAAAGATCTAAATGCCACAATTAACCAACTTGATCTCACATACACATACAGAACACTCCACCCAAAGGCAGCCAAGTATATTTTCGTTTCCAACACACATGGAACATTCTCCAGAATAGACCACATATTAGGCCATAAAGCAAGCCTTAACAGAATCCAATGCGCCAAAATGTTACAAAGCATCTTCTCTGACCATAAAGCCACAAAAGTAGAAATCAATAACAGGAAAAGCAAGGGAAAAAAAATCAAATACATGGAAACTGAGCAACACCTTGCTCAAAAACTACTGGGTTATAGAGGAAATTAAGGACGGAATAAAGAAATTTACAGAATCATATGAGAATGAAAACATATCCTACCAGAAGCTTTGGGACACAGCAAAAGCAGTGCTCAGAGGTGAATTTATAGCAATAAATGCACACATCCAAAAAGAAGAAAGGGCCAAAATCAAAATGTCAACCCTACAACTCAAACAAGTAGAAAGAGAGCAGCAAAAGAGGCCCTCAGGCACCAGAAGAAAGGAAATAATAAGAATTAAAGCAGAACTAAATGAAATAGAGAATAGAAAAACAGTTGAGAGGGTTAACAAGACCAAAACTGGTTCTTTGAAAAGATCAGCAAAATCAATAGACCATTGGCCAAACTGACAAAAGAAAATCAGGAGAGGAAGCCAATAACCTGAATAAAAATTAGATGGGCAATATCACAACAGAACCAACTGCAATTAAAAGAATCATAACAGAATACTATGAAAAATTGTACTCCAAAAAAATTGAAAACCTAGAGGAAATGGACAAATTTCTAGAAACTCACTACCTACTTAAACTAACACAAACAGAGGTAGAACAACTAAATAAACCTACAACAAAAGAAGCGATTGAAAAGGTAATTAAAAAATTCCTAACAAAAAAAAAAAGCCCTGTCCCTGATGGTTTCACTGGAGAATTCTACCAAACTTGCAAAGAAGAGTTAACATCACTACTACTAAATGGATTTCAGAGCATAGAGAAGGATAGAATACTCCCAAACTCATTCTATGAAGTCAACCCTGATACCAAAACCAGGTAAAGACACCACAAAAAAGAAAATTACAGACCAGTATCTCTCATGAATATAGATGAAAAAATTCTCAACAAAATTCTAGCCAATAGAATTCAGCATCATATCAAAAAAAGAATACACCACAACCAAGTAGGAGCCATAACAGGTATGCAAGGATGGTTCAGCATCAGAAAATCAATCAATGTAATCCACACATAAATAAAAGGAAATAAAAGAATCACATGATCATCTCGGTTGACGCAGAATAGGCTTTCGACAGAGTCCAGCATCCATTCCTGATAAAAACTCTCAATAAAATAGGTACAGAAGGGAAATTTCTCAACATAATGAAGGGTATTCTATGCAAAACTAACAGCCAACATCATTCTTAATGGAAAGAGGCTGAAAACACTCTCCTTGAGAACAGGAACAAGACAAGGATGTCCTTTATCACCACTCCTATTTAACGTTGTGCTGGAAGAAACAGAAAAGAAAAAAAGAAATAAAAAGAAAAAGAAATAAAGGACATTCAGACTGGTAACGAAGAAGTTAAACTGTCCCTGTTTGCAGATTATATGATAATATACATAGAAAACCCTAAAGACTCCATGAGAAAACTACTGGAACTAATAGAAAGATTCAGCAGAGTAGCAGGATACAAGACAAACATAAAAAAATCAGTTGGATTCCTATACACCAATAAAGAGAATGATGAAAAGGAAATCAGGAAAACAATACCATTTATAATAGCCCCTAAAAAAAAAA
>NW_004447874.1:0-1847 GCF_000243295.1 Trichechus manatus latirostris
CCTTAATTATATTGAGGATTTCCCTTCTATTCCTATTTTGTTGAGAATGTTTATCATGAATGGGTGTTAGATTTTGTTGAATGCCTTTTCTGCATCGATTGATAAGATCATGTGGTTCTTGTCTTTGGTTTTATTTATGTGATGGATTACATTGATTGTTTTTCTAATGTTGAAGCATCCCTGCATAACTGGTATAAATCCCACTTGATCATGGAGAATTATTTTTTTGATATGTTGCTGAATTCTATAGGCTAGAATTTTGTTGAGGATTTTCACGTCAATATTCATGAGGGATATTGGTCTGCAATTTTCTTTTTCATTTGTGGTGTCTTTATCTGGTTTTGGTATCAGGGTTATGCTGGCTTCATAGAATGAGTATGGGGGTATTTCATCCTTTTCTATGCTCTGGAAAACCTTTAGTAGAAGTGGTGTTATCTCTTCTCTGAAAGTTTGGTAGAATTCTCCAGTGAAGCCATCTTTGCCAGGTCTTTTTTTGCTGGGAGTTTTTTAATTACCTTTTCAATCACTTTTTTTATGGGTTTATTTAGTTGTTCTGCCTCTGTTTGTGTTAATTTAGGTAGGTAGTGAGTTCCTAGAAATTTGTTCATTTCCTCTAGATTTGCAAATTTGTTAGAGAACAATTTTTCATTATAATCTGTTATGATTCTTTAATTTCAGTTGGGTCTGCTGTGATATCACCCATCTCTTTTCTTATATGGATTATCTACTACCTCTACTGTTTTTCTTTTCTCAGTTTGGCCAATGGTTTATCAATTTTGTTGATGTTTTCAAAGAACCAGCTTTCAGACTTGTTTTCTGTTTCAATTGTTTTTCTATTCTCTATTTCATTTAATTCTGCTCTAATTCTTATTATTTCCTTCCTTCTGGATCCTGAGGGCTCCCTTTGCTGTTCCCTTTCTACTAGTTCCAGTTGTATGGTTAATGTTTTAGTTATGGCCCTTTTTTTCTTTTTGGATGTGTGCATTTATTGCTGTAAACTGACTTCTAACCACTGCTTTTGCTGTGCCCCAAAGGTTCTGGTAGTATGTGTTTTCATTCTCGTTTGATTCTATGAATTTCTTTATTCCATCCCTTAATTTCTTCTATAACCCTGTAGTTTTTGAGCAAGATGTTGTTCAGTTTCCATATGTTTGATTTTTTTCCTTGCTTTTTGTGTTGTTGATTTCCACTTTTATGGCTTAATGGTCAGAAAAGATGCTTTTGTAATATTTTGATGTTTTGGATTCTGTTAAGGCTTGCTTTATGGCCTGATACGTGGTCTATTCTGGAGAACGTTCCATGTGCATTGGAAAAGAAAGTATATTGGGCTGCTGTTGGATAGAGTGTTCAGTATATGTCTATGAGATCAAGTTGGTTGATTGTAGCATTTAGCTCTTCCATATCTTTGTTGAGATTCTTTCTGAATGAAGTCTCTCTTGGAAGAAACACATCCAGAGTGCTCCTTGGAAGTGAGTATGGTCAGACTTCACCTCATCTACTTTGCGCATTTTATCAGGAGGAATCATTTCCTGTATAAAGACTCATGCTTGCTAATGCACAGAGTCAGTGAAAAAGAGAGATACCCTCGAAGAGATGGGCTGACACATTGGCTGCAATAATGGCCTCAAACACAGCAGTGATTGTGAGGATGTCCAAGGACCAGGCAATGGTTCTTTCTTTTATACATAGGAACGGTATGAATCTGAACCTACTCAAGGGCATCTAAGAACAACAATGAATTGGAGTTTAGTTGAATAAATACCTGAATAGATAAAAGGGTCTTTTTCTTTTTTTCTTTTATCTGGATGAAAATTTTGTGGTATGTTTTTCCTATCAGGGTACTGGTG
>NW_004447875.1:0-1804 GCF_000243295.1 Trichechus manatus latirostris
GCCCCCCACCTCCCCGCCCCAATACCCTGTCTAGCAAGGAGCAGATGCTCAATTCATGTGTGGGGGCAAAAATGAGCCGGTGAGCAGGGGCTTTCATTTATGATGGTTTCATTTCTCCTACAGTCGTGAATAAGCCAAGCAAATCCAGGTATATAGCTTTTAACGTTACACAACAACAGACTAAAAAGGATAAGGGAATCCAAAACTTAATATTGGATGTTTTTCTCTATCTTTTCTTTTATTGTGGCAAAATACAGAAAACAAAAAATGTGCCATGTGAACCTTTTGTAAGCATAAACTTCAGTGGCATTAGTTACATTCCCCATGTTGTACAACCATCACCACTATTTATTTCCCGAATATTTCATCCCCCCAAACAGGAACGCTGTGTGTACTGGTTAAGCAGTAACTTTCCATTTCCCCCTTGCTCCAGCTCCAAGTACCACGGATCTCCTTTTGTCTCTATGCATTTGCCTATTCTAGATAGATGGATAGTGCCACGTCACAATACTTGGGCTCGTGTGTCTGCCTTATTTCACTCAGCATAATGCTTTCAAGGTTCACCCATGTGCTATGTATCAGGATTTCACAGCACAAGGTGGAGGGTTTCCCCATTCGTTTGACCAAATAGCAAACTCTTACTCCTGAAACCGATAAACAGCGATAAATGCGTGACCTACGTCATTCATAAACCTAGAAGCTAAAAGCTCGTTCAACTTCCTAAGTAAAGGAAGACCATTTGAAAACCTCCAACAAAACACAAAGATGAGTCTCCAGGTCCCCCGTCTAGAACAGGAGCACAGAGGTGCTTTACGCCGTGCCCCCCAGCCCACCCCGGCCCTCGGCTACTTGGCATGCTGACCGCCCTCTTCAAGCACAGAGTGAGGGTCCGCCTCCTGCCCTAGGGGGCAGGAGAAGACGCTGGACGTGGCCCCGGAACAGATACAACCCACAGCCCTTGTGCGAGCTCTGGCTGTGACTGGGGCTCGGCCTCTCTCTTCCTCTTCCCTCAGAGCCTCTGCATACTGGGATGGGAAGGAACTCGGGTCAGTGCCACTGACCTTGGCCAGAAACTCGAGGACTTTCATCTTGCTGGTTTCCACGTGGGCCCTCGGGCCCCACTGCAATTCCGAGCAGCCAGGAAGGCTGCCGGGCCCCCGCCGGTATTCCAGGTACTTCTCCTGCACCCAGTCTTTGGTGAGGAGCCTCCGGGGCTCACCGTAGATGAAGTGCTCCTGCCCAGCATACACGCCTATCATGCCCAGAGCTTCCCAGATCTTCTCCTCACGGGCGCAGTTGCCCTCCAGGAAGATCACGCCCAGGACCAGGATCAGGAGGCTGGTCTTGGGTGCGCTCGGGGCACCACTCGGCGACATCCCGTCGTAGGTGAGGCCCAGGGTGGGGACCGTGACGTAGGAGTGGCTGCTGGGGTCCACTTGCTTCACGTCGATGCCAAAGATGAGCTGCAGGACCTCCGAGGCCCTCTTGAAGATCACGGGGAAGTGTCTCTTGTGCTTTCTGATGACCAGAGCCAGGATTTCTGCCTTCGTGGTGGTCTCCTTCCTTCGATTCTTCAGGAGCAGGAACTTCACCAAATGAATCACCTTCTGGCCCAGCCGGTTTCTGTACCAGGGCTCAGTGCCCGGCAGGGCCCGTAGGGCAACAGCCCCCTCCTCTACTAGGCCGCCAGCCCCCTCCCCTCCTGGGCCGCCGGCCCCCTCCCCTCCTGGGCCGCCGGCCCCCTCCGCTCCTGGGCCGCCGGCCCCCTCCCCTCCTGGGCCGCTGGCCCCCTCCGCTCCTGGGC
>NW_004447876.1:0-1793 GCF_000243295.1 Trichechus manatus latirostris
AAATTAAAAAGATTAAAGAGCATAATGACAAATTTAACAGGCTGCAAGAATCCATAGAGAGACAGCAATCAGAAATCCAGAAGATTAACAATAAAATGTCAGAATTAGACAACTCAGTAGAAAGTCATAGGAGCAGAATTGAGGCAATGGAAGTCAGAAGTAGTGAGACTGAAGATAAAGCACTTGACATCAACTTATTTGAGGAAAAATCAGATAAAAGGATTTAAAAAAAAATGAAGAAACCCTAAGAATTATGTGGGATACTATCATGAGGAATTACTTACAAGTCACTGGTGGACCAGAAGAGGGGGGGATAACAGAAAATACAGAGAGAATTGTTGAAGATTTGTTAGCAGAAAACCTCCTTGACAACCTGAAAGATGACAGGATATCTATCCAAGATGCTCATTGAACCCCACATAAAGTAGATCCCAAAAGAAAGTCACCAAAACATATTATAATCAAACTTGCCAAAACCAAAGATAAAGACAGAATTTTAAGAGCGGCCAGGGATAAACGAAAAGTCATCTACAAAGGAGAGTTAATAATAATAAGCTCGGACTACTCAGCAGAAACCATGAGGCAAGAAGGCGATGGGATGACATATATAAAGCCTTGAAGGAAAAAAATTGCCAGCCAAGAATTATATAATCAGCAAAACTGTCTCAAATATGATAGCGAAATTAGGGCATTTCAAGATAAACAGAAGTTTAGGGAATCTGCAAAAACCAAACCAAAATTACAAGAAATACTAAAGGGAGTCCTCCGGTTAGAAAATCAGTAACATCAGATAACAACCCAAGACTAGAATATAGAACAGAGCAACCACATATCAACCCAGATAGGGAAGTCACAAAAATAAAACACTGAAGATAGGGAAACAGATGTCAATATGTAAAAGATGACAACATTTAAACAAAAAAGAAGGACTTAAAAAATGTACACATAGATTTTTCATATGGAGAGGAAGTCAAAGAGACATAAAGTAATAAAAGACTAGTATAAACTTAGAAAAATAGGGGAAAATATTAAGGTAACCACAAAGGAAACAAACAATCCTACAAGTCAAAATCAAAAACTAGAAAATTGTAAAGACTCAGGAAACAGAAAATCTACAACAATGAAAAAGATGAAAAGAAAATACATAAAGAGAAACAACTCAGCATAGAAAATTAAGTTGAACAAAGAAACTGCAAACAGAACACAAAAGAAGACATCAAAATGACAGCACTAAACTCACACCTATCAATAATTACGCTGAATGTAAATGGACTAAATGCACCAACAAAGATTGGATAAAAAAACACGATCCATCTATATGCTGCCTACAAGAGACACAACTTAAAGACACAAACAAACAAAAACTCAAAGGATGGGAAAAAAAAATATCAAGCAGACAACACTCAAAAAACAGCAGGAGTGATGTCTTAGTTATCTAGTACTGCTATAACAGAAACACCACAAGTGGATGGTTTTAACGAAGAAAAGTTTATTTCCTCACAGTTAAAGTAGGCTAAAAGTCCAAACTCAGGGCGTCAGCTCCAGGGGAAGGCTTTTTCTCTGTCGGCCTTCTTCTCTTCAGTGTTCCCCCGGACTAGAAGCTTCTCTGCACAGGGACTCCAGTCCAAACGACGCGCTCTGCTCCCAGCACTGCTTTCTTGATGGTATGAGGTCCCCCTGTCTCACTGCTCACTTCTGTATTTTATATCTCAAGAGATTGCCTCAGGACACAATCCAGTCCTGTAGATCAGGTCCTGCTTACTAACACAACTGCCACCCATCCTCCCTCATTA
>NW_004447877.1:0-1853 GCF_000243295.1 Trichechus manatus latirostris
TGGTATCTTGAGTGGATTTAGACTCTAGAAAGGGATTAGATTCTATGTTGAAGTCTGAATAGTTATTGCAAAACCAACTTTGAATTTTTCTTTTTCAATTTTAAGATATGATCTGTCAAAAAACAATATTGAATTAGGATTTTATATAGGAAGGTCTCAAAGACTGACTCTGGGCATAGATTTTTTTTCCAAACTACAGAAGTAAAATCATCAGGGAAATGTAAAAGAGTTGCTGGATTGTTGATTAGTTGTGTGAGAAGGAGAAATCAACAGAATTTCATAATCAGTTAATCGACTAACAGAAAAAAGGTTCAGGGTTTTAAGTAACCAATAAGGCTTATACTGTATAGTACCATAAAATTTAAACATAATCTTAGTTCAAGGTCTAATGGTGCTTCAAGTAATTTAGCTGAAGCTGAAGTTTCTCTGGATTAAGAGACAAGTTATAACAGGCAATGAGTCTTTGATGAGCACAGGAGAATTGGGTAAACAGCCATAGAATATGACTTGAACCTGAGTGAACATATGGAGAGTAATGCTTATGATAACGTGGACGACACAGCAAAGGTGGTAATTGAAGGGTATTTTATGGTTGTTGAAGTCATCTCTGGAGTTCCTGGGTGGTGCAAACAGTTAACACGTTTGGCTGCTAACCAAAAGGTTGGCTGTTAGAGTCCACCCAGAGGCCCCTCAGAAGAAAATCTGGTGACCTACTTCTGAAAAATCATCCTTTGAAAACTCCATTCTACTCTGGCACACATGGGGCTGCCGTGTGTCAGAATCGACTTGACGGCACCTGGTTTTTAGTTTTAAGTTACCTTTGGCCTTCTCTGATTTCGATGAAAATGGTTCTGCAATGTTTGAATGGGTCGCATCACACGTGGACCTCATTATTGCAGAAAATCGGAAACCGACTACCTACACGACCATTTAATCCTAGAAATAATTTAACTGTCTTTTAGAAAGTAGTTTGGATATTTTTGAATAGTCAACAGTCTTTACCCAGACAATGTTCTCCCTTCAGCTAAAAATCATGACTGGGTGATGACATATGCTATTGCAATATTGAAGCTTTTCTTTAGATATTTTATGTACTCTTTTAGCCAATTCAATCAATAGATATGTAGGGATAGCTTGAGAACTCCTGATCAGGAGAGCGTAGAAGGAGATCATCTACTTTGGATGAAGATAGATCCAGAAAAGAATTTTATATTTTTGAGACCCTGATTTGAAACTT
This sequence comes from Trichechus manatus latirostris, assembly GCF_000243295.1. Taxonomy (NCBI): domain Eukaryota; kingdom Metazoa; phylum Chordata; class Mammalia; order Sirenia; family Trichechidae; genus Trichechus; species Trichechus manatus. Next base: position 1,238 of record NW_004447877.1, read on the forward strand.
GAGAGAAATATGATGAAGAGCTTAGGAAAGCCTTGATATATTCTTGTTTAATTAGACTGTAAGTTTGCTCAGCTGAAGGAAATTAAACAGTGACTATCTTTTGGGACAGTAAGGAATGCTGAATGGAAGACTATCCAGATAAAGACTTTAGTTTTAGGCAGGACTGAGAAAACTATAAAGTTCTGTTTAGGAACTACTGGAAAACAAGGTTTAATTATTTTTAAATAACCTCATTTGTTTGTTCTTTTCATAGGACTGATCCCAGAGATGCTTATTCTTTTTTCAATTAGTTTAGTCACAGTAGGCCTGAGATTTTCTTTACATTCAGCTTTAAGAAGATAACTAGGAAATCATAGGTAGAGGTTAAAAGAGTCATGTGGAAAGATTTGGGATTGTTAAAAAATTCTCACAACTCGTAGTTACGGTACTTCAGGCAATCTGTTATTCTGCAGTAGTAGGATTTGTAATAAAAATAGTAGCATACTTCATACCAAAAAAAAAGTTACTTTACTGACAGTATGTCTCTGAAGATGGATCTCTTTGCAAATCCAATGGAAAGACAAGGGATTGGCAAGTGCTACAGCAGCATTATTTGATGTTTTGGGTTGTTGTTACT
>NW_004447878.1:0-1813 GCF_000243295.1 Trichechus manatus latirostris
TTAGTTAATAGTCAATTATAAACCATTCGCACCACCCAGGGACCTTCCATTTTATACTAGGCCCCGTAAATTATGTAGCTGGTTCCAGTTCTGGGCAAGTTTCTTGGTAATCTTCTCCCTACATTCCCCACCCTCAAACATTTGTGTCAAGTCCCACAGTTGGGGAATGCTTTCCCAGCTAGCATTTGAAACTCATACCAGACAAACGAAAGCCCCAAACGCATGCAATTAACCAATATATTCTCCTCCTCCCCACAAAGCTCATGCTTCCCCCTTGTGACTCATATTCCCCCTCAAGGCACTACTTGCTGTCATATTTATGTGGCTCACAGTTAAGTGACCAGGGGCTCTCTTCCCTCTGCATGTTCTTGCATAATCTCTTATACTCTTCTTGTTGGTCACTGTTGGATGTTCTGTTTTCCCATCCCTGTTCTCTCATCCCCTGCTTCCATGCTGCATACGCACAATCATAAAGGGTTTGTTGAAGGGAAGATGGAATTCTGTATTCCAAGCGGGCCAAGAAGCTCTCCTTACCCCTACCCCAGATAAAATGCTTACCTGACAGCTTCTAAAACCGAAGCTTTCTCCAGCCAATTTTTGCTAACATATGCCATGCCAGAGACCTGGCTGGAGGTGGGTGGTTGAACACTGACATCAACCCATGTCCTTTAGAAGGTCCCTAGTAGAACTGCTCTGGGGGCTGTTCCTGGCCAGCCAGGAGGCCCCAACCTTCGAGGTGGCCAGGCCATTCCCCAGGGAGAGGAGAAGAAGGTCACAGAACCCATGGGAGGACCCAGTCAAGAGGACAAGTTCTCAAAGGAAGGCTACATATAAATGATGAGTTCTGTGTAGGTGGTGCCTATAAAAACTAGAGGAAGTAACGTAGATTAGTTTTTTTGGTCTGGGTGTGGTAGGCAGAATAATGGTCCTCCAAAAATGTCCACGTCCTAGTCCTTGGAACCTGTGAACATGTTATCTTAGATGACAAAGGGGAATTATGGTTGCTATGATAGTTAAGATTGTGTGTCAACTTGGCTGGGCCATGATTCTCAGTGTTTTGGCTATTGTATGTTGTGATCACTTCCCTGTTGAGATCTGATATGTGATGACCCCCATGATGGAATCTGCTGAATGGTACCAGCAGGGGAGAGGACTGTGGCAGCTCACCGCCTCATCAGCCTTCATCTCTCCACCCCCCACTGCCTACTTCCTTCCTTACCAAAGTTTTTGGCTTGTTCTGGATCCTGCAGCTGCCTCTTGTTCATCTGACCTCCAGTCCTTGGGACTTGATCTTGCAGCTTACCTGCCGATCTTGGGATTCTGCAATCTTTATAGCCTGTGAGCAAGATTCCTGCTCTCTGGCTTGCCGATCTTGGATTTGCCAGCCCCTGCAGCTACGTAAATCAGGAGAAGCCTTGCAGTCTTGCCTGCCGATCTTGGGATTCGTCAACCTTCACAGCCTGTGAGTAAGAGCCTTGCTCTCTGACCTGCCAATTTTGGGTTCGCCAGCCACTGCGGCTATGTGAATAGGAGAAACCTCTATCCTGATCCATGGACTTGGGATGTTCCAGCCTCTACAATCAAGTAAGCTGTTTCCTTGATATAAATCTTTCTCTCTTTATATACATTTATACATTTTACTGGTTTTGCTTCTCTAGAGAACCCAGCCTAAGACATTTGGTACTGAGAGTGGTTCTAGAGAAACAAAATTTAAGGATGAGTTTTCTAAATTGGTTCTCAAGTCTGGTTAGTCTTAAAGATGTTGATGATTCTGCTTCCAGTAGTAAAGAGGGCGCTGCTAATCCATGGCATG
>NW_004447879.1:0-1785 GCF_000243295.1 Trichechus manatus latirostris
CAGGGGCCCTGGTGGTGCAGTGGTGAAAGCACTCTCCTACTATTATTGTGGAACTGTCAATCTCTCTTTTCAGTGTTGTTAGAGTTTGTTTTATGTATTTTGGAGCCCTGTCATTGGGTGCGTAGATGTTTATTATGGTTATGTCTTCATGATGGATCGTCCCCTTAATCATTATATAGTGTCCTTCTTTGTCTTTTATGGTAGATTTTTGTATTAAAGTCTATTTTATCTGAGATTAGAATTGCCACTCCTGCTCTTTTTTGGTAGTTGTTAGCTCGATATAATTTTTTCCAACCTTTGACTTTTAATGAAAAAAAAAAAAACTTTGAATAACCCTGTGTACTGGGATGAATAACGCCCCCCCAAAATTTATGTCTTCCCAGAACCTGTGAAATTGACCTTATTTGGAAACAGAGTCTTTGCAGATGCAATCAAGTTAAGATGAGGTCATTCTGGACTCGAGTAGGCCCTGAATCCGATATGACTGGTGTCCTAAGAAGAGAGAAATGGAGAGACAGGGACACATAGGGAGAAGGCCACGGGATGACAGAGGCGGAGATGGAGCAATGTCACTGCAGGCCCAGGAACGTCAAGGATTGCCAGCCACCACCAGAAGCTAGGAGAGATGGATGGAACAGATGCTCCCTCAGAGCCTCCAGGAGGAAAGAACCCTGCCGACACCTTGATTTCAGTCTTCTAGCCTCTAGAACTTAGAATGAATTTCTGTTGTTTTAATGAAGCCACCCAGTTTGTGGTGAATTGTTACGGCAGCCCTGTGAGATAGATTGGGCAAGTTATAGATGAAACACCAAGCCGTAAAAAGCTTGAGTAACTCTGCTGAGACAATAGACCCAGTTATGGTGGAGGTCATGCAAGGACTGGATTACCAATCTATGCTCCATCTGTACCTGATTATTATTGAATAATCCAGACAAATGACAGCCTAGTATCATCTGTCCTATTCGGGAGGGACTTAGGAAAAGAAGGGAGAGCAATTATTGGGTCTCTAGCACATGCTGTGCTCTAGACCTGGTGTTTCCTCACATGACCACTTGTGCCCATTTTACAGATGAGGCTTTCAGAGGTTAAGTAACCAAGAGGTTAATAAAGTACCCAGCTTCCCATCACTAATCAATGGTTGTTGTTGTCAGATGCCTTCGACTCGTGACGATGACCCCATGTGTGTCAGAGTAGAACTGCTCCATAGGGTTTTCAAGGCTGTGATCTTTCAGAAGCAGATCGCCCCAGGCCTGCCTTCCAAGGCACCTTTAGGTGAGCACTTAACTGTTTGTGCCACGCAAGGACTCTAATAAATGGTAGAGGTTGAGTTTGACTTTGCCTCTGGCTCTACTCTAGCCTGCTGCCTCCACATGGCCAGTTCTTGCCATTTCTGACCCAAAGTTTGACTCTTTCAAGGGTTCAAAAGTATCCCAATTAGCCCACCTGTGCTCTTCTACCCATTGTCATTACGTAGGAGGCCAAGATGGTCGTCAAGGATGCTCATGCTGCGAACACAATAATGTAGGGAAGTCAGTCACACAGGAAAAGGAGCTCAGGTCCTGGAGTCTCCAAGGGTTCAAACCCCTGCCCTGCCACGCAGCTGTTGAGCTTTAGCAAGTTCCTTACCCTCTCTGTGCCTCAGCTTCATTCTCATCTATAAAATGAAGTTGATCATACCTACCCCATATGAGCTTGCGTTAAATACTGTAATGTGTGCTAAGCTCTTAGAAATGAGGTTGATCATACCTACCCCATATGAGCTTGTGTTAAATACTGTAATGTGTG
>NW_004447880.1:0-1847 GCF_000243295.1 Trichechus manatus latirostris
ATCAGGAGGGACCAGTACCTGGAGAAGGACGTCATGCTTGGTAAAGTAGTGGGTCAGCAAAAGAGAGGAAGACCCTCAATGAGATGAGTTGACACAGTGGTTGCAACGATGGGCTCAAGCATACTAACGATTGTGAGGATGGCACAGTACCAGGCAGTGTTTCGTTCCGTTGTACATAGGGTCGCTATGAGTCTGAACACACTTAAGGCACCTAACAACAGCAACAACAGGGCTGGGGGATGAGAAGTGACTGCTAATGGCTATTGGGTTTTTTTTTTGGGGGGGGGGGATGATGAAAGTGTTCTACAATTAGATTGTAGTGATGGTTGCACACAATGTGAACTTACGTTGAATTGAATTGTATACTTTTCGTGGGTGAATTGTATAGTATGTGAAGTATACTTCAATAAAGCTTTTGAAATTTTTTTTTCCACTTGTAGCTAGGTGGATAATAGGCTTTAGAGGGGCGGGAGTGGCAGAAGCAAGACCAGTACAAGGATATTGCAGGTGAGAGATGATATTGCCTTGGGACCACTAGGGTGGTCCAGGGTGGGAGATAAAATTGCCTGGTTTTGGAAGGTATTTGGGTGTTCGATATACTTTATCTTGACAAGATAACAAGAAGATTTTTTTATGTGTCTGCAGTATTTTTTTAAATATTCATAGGTATTAAGAAGACTGTTTGAAACTGCTTTTCAAATCAAGTTACATAAGAACCAGGCAGAACATTTTTGTCTTTGTTGTTGAGTTGATTTGACATACCACTTGATATGGTTGTTGGTTAGATCCGAAGTTATCCACTCTATATTGTAAGGGACTGACTTACCTGTTATCAAACTTTCCCCTTTTGTTTGCCCTGACCCTGCAAATGCCGGTAAATTTCCATTAGTCCTTAAACTAGCCCAAGCTAGGTTTGACCCACCCCGCATTCTCAGAAGGGCCATCTGTGACCGCTAGCTGATGTCAACAGAGGACGTAACAACAGGTGGAATGAATCAGAAGAAAAATCATCACCTGGACCCTATTCCGAAGCGAGAGGTCCGACAAGAACCACGTCACCTCCTGTTTCCTGGCCACCTTCTAGAATCCCTGACCACCACCACCGCCACCACTACACCTCTGTGGCCGCCATTTTGCTGCCCGAACCACATATAAGCCCTGCTTCCCCATAGCTTGCAGAGTGGGATCTGAGGAACTTCCTCCTGGCTCGTCCTCTGCACGTTGCAGTAAAGTTAATTTCTCTTTCTCAAAGACCGGTGTCTAGATCATTGGCAAGTCTGAGCGTGCCGGACAAGGACCCACCTTCTAGGATTCAGTAACAAGAGGTCAAATTATTTGCAATCTCTGAATCAGACAATTTAACCTTACTCAGTTTCATTGAGCTATCCGTGAATGAAATGATAAAGCCCGTTAGTTCAGTGCGGTAGACCCCCACTAATCCAGTGGACTCTGTTTTCAACTGAACATTGGCATCTTCTGGGGAGAATTTCTTTTTATTTATTTATTTATTTTATTGTACTTCAGGTGAAGGCTTACAGCACAAATAGTTTCTCATGAAACAAAAGTACACATGTTGTCTTATGAAATTGGTTAACAACCCTACATCATATCAGCACTCTAACTTCTCAACTTTTTTTTTTTTGGTGAAAATAAACATAGCCAAAGATACACCATTTCAAAAATTTCTACAGGCACAGTTCAGTGACATTGACTACGCTCTTCGAATTGTGCTGTTAGTCTCACTTAAGGTGAAGGCTTACAGAACAAAATAGTTTCTCATTTAACAGTTACTACAAATGTTGCCCTATGACAATGGTTAACAATCTCACAACACATCAACAATATCC
>NW_004447881.1:0-1843 GCF_000243295.1 Trichechus manatus latirostris
GGGCCAGTTTTTTCCTTGGTATAAGGAAGATATTATAATGACTTGATAATCTATAAGGTACTTTCTAGCACAAAAATATTTATAATTATATAGCCAGAAATCTGATTAAGATGCTTTAGAAAAACACATGCATGCCTTTACTTGGCACCATACACAAGTATGATGTGCTTATATATATATATATATATGCATGTCTCAGTAGACTGTGAACTTCTTCAGGCAATAGCCCTAGCTTAGGGCCTAGAACAGGGTATATTTTAAGGGATTAGATGATTTTCATTAATTATACTGCTCAAATACATCAATAGATTTCCAAATTTGAATTGTTAGTCTATCTTTTTAAAAATGATAGCTAAGAACAATTTTCAAATGATCTTAGCTCCTATGATTCTAAATGCATTTCAGATAAATATAGTGACCAGAGGGTTTACACTAAATGCTTAAAAATAGCTCAGTGTGCCAGTTTTCAAAGGGCATAGGATATACTGCTAAAAGCAGTTATTTTCCACCTCACTTTGGGTGATATGTAGCACACGTACCTCTGCCTTTGAACTTGCTACAGTCAACATTTTTATCTGTGGCTTCGTTGAAGGTATAGTGGACAGGTCATCAAATACCTGGGTGATAAGAATCTGGGAGGAGAGCACATACAGTTTAAGACTGAATCACGATCCAAAGAGATTTTAACATGCTAAATGATAAGACAAATAAATTCTCACAAAACACAATTGAACAAGGATAAAGGTCCAAACCAGAGATCTCAAAAAACCAGACGTGTTTGGACAGGATGAGGGAGATATGGCTTAGTGGTTGCAAATGTAAAAATATCTTAAAGCTCTAAAATAATTATAATAATAATTATAACAATAATAATGGTAACAATAGCAGTCATCTCTATTGAACATTTATTATGTGCCAGGCACTGTACTGGATACTTCATCTCTGAGTTCCAAGACCAACACCTCTCCAATATGCCATGTTGAAAGTACATTGAGGACAACCAATGATAGGGCTTCCAAAATGCCATATGCTCTTAGAATAAATTTAAGTAGTTAAGCAGGTAGAGTTGTCTTTTTTCTGTCCTAATCAAATCCGGTTGGGATTTGGGTTTAGGTGTAGATGCCACAGTTTCATAAATGCTTAGCAAGTGTGTTCCAGAGGATGGTGAGGGACTTTGTAAACTTATTTTCTAAGGATTTGTTGATAATAAATATGCATAATAATCTAGATAAGTGGAGGGGAGAGATAATAACTGTTATTAAATACTGAAAATGCTGCCATGAGAAAGATGGACTTTACCCTCTTCTATCTAGCTCCTAGAGAAAGAGGCAGAATGAAGAGTGAAAGGAACAGGGAAATGGATTTTGACATAACAGGAAAAAGATATAAATAGTGAGTCCTGCCCTAACATGTGAGAATTACTGTTAAATGGATGAAGGACCCATTGTTAAATTTGTGCAGGGATAGATTTGTAATTCACTTATAGAGAGGGGACCCTAGATTTGGATTGCTGATCCAAGAGATGCTTTCAAGGTCAATTTCAAGACAGTGATTTTGTTACTCTATGCTATGAATATATATCAGTGAAGAGTGCTTCAGAGTTTGCAATGAAAAGCTTTTATTACTTATCTAAAACTATTTCATATAAAATCTACTAGATAGTTTACAAATACAGCTATTATCCCTGCCTCTGAAATAATATAATTAAAGTATTACTATAAATTTATTGCTACCTATTGTTTTATTTTTCATAATAATCCTTAAGTATAGGCATTATTTTTCACTTTATCAGATGATAAAACTGACAGTCAGAGAAGTTATGCAGCATGCCCAATATTACTCT
>NW_004447882.1:0-1843 GCF_000243295.1 Trichechus manatus latirostris
CGCATGTACTTATCCTAGCCTCTTGGGAGCTGCTCTTCACTGGTTTGGAGTGTCCAAGCAGAATCTCTGCTGCCGGGTCTCTCTCAATGTGGAAACTGCTTCCCAAGTGCGCACACAGCACAGCTGTTTGCCTGCTTCACCACGGACCAGCGTGGTTGTGGCTCTGTGGTTTTGCTGCCGCGGCTCTAGCCCTCCTCACCTCTTCCAAACGGTCTTCCTCTCCCATATGACTCAGATGTATTTCTTAACTTTTCCTTGTTCACAGCTGCCAGATGTTCACATAGAATCAAATCACTTGTTTTTCCAGGTCTTTGTTGTAAGAGGGATATAGAAAGCCTCTACTCCACCATGTTGACCACGCCCTAAAATGCATGTTTAATTTTGAAGGACATCGCCTAATTTGTCTCCATAGACGTTGTCTCAGTTTCATACATCCAAGAGCAGTGTATGCGAATGCGTGTTTCTTTTTTTAAAATTTTTTTTAATTGTACTTTAGATGAAGGTTCACAGAACAAATAGTTTGCATTAAACAGTCAGTACACATATTGTTTTATGACACTGGTTAACAACCCCACAACATGTCAACACTTTCCCTTCTCGACCTTGGAGGACCTTTCTTTTTTTGTTTTGGTGAAAATATACATAGCCAGAATTATACCATTTCAAAAATTTCTGCATGTACTATTCACTGACATCGATTACATTCTTCCAGTTGTGCAGCTGTTTTCACTATCTTTTTCCAAATTATTCCATCACCATTATCTTCAACTCACTGCCCCCTAGGCTTCCCATCAAACTTCTTGAGTTGCTCTTGTCAATTTGATCTCACATGGAGGATTTTTTTTTTTTTTTGGTACCTTAGATGAAGGTTTACAGAACAAATAGTTTCTCATTAAACAGTACATATATTGCTCTATGACAATGGTTAACAACCCCACGACATGTCAACACTGTCACTTCTCAACCTTGGGTTCCCTATCACCAGCTTTCCTGTCCCCTCCTGACTTCTAGTCCTTATCCCTGGACTCCTGTGCCTCATTAGTCCCGTTTTGTTTTATACAGCTGTCCAGTCCCCGGCTGAATGGTGAACCTCGAGTACTTCACCACTGAGCTAAAAGGGTGTCCGGGGGCTGTACTCTGGGGTTTTCTCCAGTCTGTCAGGCCAGTAATTCTGGTCTTTTTTTGTGAGTTAGAATTTTGTTCTACATCCTTTTCCAGCTCTGTCCAGGACCCTCTGTTGTGATTCCTGCCAGAGCAGTCAGTGGTGGTAGCTGAACTCCTTCTAGCTGTACTGGACTCAGTCACATGGAGGCGTTGATAGCTTGGTCCATTAGTCCTTTGGACTAATTTTTTCCTTGTATCCTGTTCTCTTCATTCTCCCTTGCTCCTGAAGAGGTGAGACCAGTGGAGTATCTTAGATAGCTGTTCACAGGCTTTTAAGACCCCAGACACTACTCACCAGGGTAGAATGTAGAACACTGTCTTCATAAGCTGTCTTATGCATTAATTGACATGATCGTGTGATTCTTTTCTTTCCTTTTATTTATGAGGTGGATTACGTTTATTGATGTTCTAATGTTGAACCATCCTTGCATACCTGGTATGACTCCTACTTGGTTGTGGTGTATTATTATTATTATTTTTTTCAGTAGTACACATATTGTTTTATGACATTGGTTAACAACCCCACAACATGTCAACCCTCTAACTTCTCAACCTTTTTTTTGGTGAAAATACACATAGCCAACAATACACCATTTCAAAAATTTCTACATGCACAGTTCCGTGACATTGACTACGCTCTTCTAATTTTGCTGCTATTCTCACTTAAGATGAAGGCTTA
>NW_004447883.1:0-1793 GCF_000243295.1 Trichechus manatus latirostris
TTGATTCTTTCTATTATTTTTCTATTCTCTGTTTCATTTATTTCTGCTCTGATGTTTACTATTTCCTTTCTTCTGGTAGCTGTGGGCTTTTTTTTTTTTTTTTGCTATTCTCTTTCTATTCGTTTGAGGTGTGTAATTAATGTTCAGATTTTGTCCCTTTCTTCTTTTTTGATGTTTGCATCTATTGCTATAAATTGTCCTCTGAGGACAGCCTTTGTTGTGTCCCAAAGGTTTCGGTATGATGTGTTTTCATTCTCATTTGATTCTAGGAATTTTTTTATTCCATCTCTGATCTCTTCTATTCCTGAGTGGTTTCTAAGCAGGGTGTTATTCAGTTTCCATGTAATTGATTTTTTTTTTCCCTTACTCTTTCTGTTGTTAATTTCTACCTTGATTGCATTGTGGTCAGAGAAGATAGTTTAAATTATCTCAACATTTTGGATCTTGTTCTGGATTGCTCTGTGGCTTAAGATGTGGTCTATTCTGGGGAAAATTCCATGTGCATTTGAAAAGAACGTGTAGTTTGCAGTTGTTGGATTCAGTGTTCTATATATGCCTATGAGGTCAAGTTGGCTGATTGTGCCCTTTAGGTCTTCTGTATCTTTGCTGAGTTTCTTTTTAGATGTTCTGTCCTTTACTGAGAGTGGTGTGTTGAAGTCTCCTACTATTATTGTGGGACTGTCAGTTTCTATTTTCTATACTGTTAGAGTTTGTTTTATGTATTTCGGAGCCCTGTCATTGGGTGTGTAGATGTTTATTATGGTTATGTCTTCATGGTGGATCATCCCCTTGATCATTATATAGTGTCCTTCTTTGTCTTTTATGGCAGATTTCGTTTTAAAGTCTATTTTCTCTGAGATTAGTGTTGCTACTCTTGGTCTTTTTTGGTAGTTGTTAGCTTGATACATTTTTTTCCAGTCTTTGATTTTTAATAAATTCACATCTTTGTTTCTAAGGTGTGTCTCTTGTAGACAGCATATTGATGGATCCTGTTTTTTTAATCTATTCTGTCACTCCCCATCTCTTTTTGTGTGAATGGAGCCATTTACATTCAGTGTAATTATTGATAGATGTGAGTTTATTGCTGTCATTTTGTAGTGATTTTTTTTCGTGGTGCTGACATTTTCTTTGTTCTTCTTACTCTCCTGTGCTGAATTCCTTTTTTTTTTGTGGATTTTTTTTCATTTCTTTTGTTTTTGAAGATTTTATTTTTACTGAGACTTTATGTTTTTCGTCTTTATTTTTATGAGTATGTTTATTAACTTTCTTTGTGGTTACCATGAAATTTACCTTTATCTTTCTATGTTTGAAGCAGTGAATTTTTACTTGGTATCGCCTTGCCTTCCTCTCCATTAGAAGGTTCTATACCTTCACTGTTTATTCCCTCTTTTAATGTTCTGATGTTGTTGTTATTTACAGATTAACTGCTCTGATTCCCTGTTGTGTTTCTTTTGGTTTTGGATAGTCCTTGAGATTTAATTTCCTAGATTGGTATCTGGTTGGTATGATCCTGCATCCTAGATTCAGCCTGTGAGCTGAAGTTGTTTGCTCTCAGGTCGAAGGACTCCCTTTAATAATTCTTGTAAGTTTGGTTTGGTTTTTACGTATTCCCTTAATTTCTGTTTTCTAGAAATGTTCTATTTTCACCATCATATTTGAATGAGAGTTTTGCTGGATATGTTATTCTTGGCTGACAATTTTTTTCTTTCAAGGTTTTATATATGTCATCCCATTGCCTTCTTGTCTGCATGGTTTCTGCCAAATAGTCTGAGCTTAGTCTTATTGTTTCTCCT
>NW_004447884.1:0-1840 GCF_000243295.1 Trichechus manatus latirostris
CAACCAAGGGCACTGGAAAGCAGATAAAAATAAAGGCCCTGGTTCCTTGAAGAGATAAACTGTTAACACACACTCTGGTCCAATTTGATATTGTGAGTAACAGAAGCAGTTGGCAATCAGAATGACCTACAACAGATGCCTACATCAAACTGATTCTGCCCAGGATGGCAGCAGCCAAGGCATGACAGGCAATGGAACAAGTGTTCCACACTGGGAGGATGGAAGAAAGAGATTTGTGGGGTTTCAAAGTAGAAAATTGAATTAAAAAAAAAAAAAAAAAAAACAAACTTTCCAATGGATTGCACTTAACAGAGAAATTTTAACAGAGAAATTGCCTAATTTGTATAGAGTCAGCCTGCCTTGCAATCCACTTTTTCCTAAGAATTCCTTGTTTGTATGTTCTAACGTGTATTTATCTTGGCTAAGGGGCCCATGGAAACCCTGGTGGTGTACTGGTTAAGAGCCACGGCTGCTAACCAAAAAGTTGGCAGTTCAAATCCACCAGGTGCCCCTTGGAAACCATATGGGGCAGTTCTACTCTGTCTTATAGGGTCGCTATAAGTCAGAATCAATGTGATGGCAATGGGTTTGATTTGTTTTATTTTTTTTTGGTTTTAGGTGCCCATGGAGTCCTGGTGACATAGTGGTTAAGAGTTTGGCTGCTAACCAAAAGGTCAGCCATTCAAATCCACCAGCCACTCTTGGAAACCCTATGGGGCAGTTGTACTCTGTCCTATAGGGTTGCTAAGAGCCAGAATCGACTCAATGGCAATGCGTAACAGGCCCATGGTTGCCATGTACTTGATAAGCACCATAGCTCCTTTCCTCTAATAGTAAAGGTTTTCTTTTTTGAAAAGCTAAAGTCTTATTTCAGCTTCTCACTATTTCATGAACAAATGATAGATCACAAGAATTTATATAACTAAGAAATAATTTTAAGTTTCAAACTATTAAGCCTTCCAACCATGTCTGCTGTAGGAAAGATTGACTAATAATCCTTGCTGTGCTTCTGGTGGAATTATTCAATAATTCAAGTTAGAGAATATTTAAAGCAATGCTTCTGAAAGGAAGAGGCTGGATAAGTGACTTGTTGATTCATTAGCCTGTAGCTTCTTGTTGCTGCATATGAATATAGTGAAACACGAATAATGCCATTTTATAATCCCTGTAGGGGAGATTCTTTTTCAGGAGATGTCACCCAAAGGTGTTAACAAACAGAGCACTTTGTCTTGTTATGTTGTTAGATTCCCTTGTGATAATTTCATTGTTAAAGAAGAAAGTAATCATTCAAAACTTTTTTTTTTTTAAATCAGAGGAACTGCAGGAAAGTTTATGGAATCTGCCCCTTCACCAAAACTGGAAAAGCTTATTGTTACTGTCATGAATTGAATTGTGTCCATCCAAAACATGCATCAACTTGGCAAGGACACGATTCCCAATATTGTGTGATTGTCTACAATTTTGTTATCTGATGTAATTTTCCTATGTGTTGTAAATCCTACCTCTATGATGTTAATAAGGCAGTATTAGAGGGCAGTTTGTCATTGAGGCAGGACTCAATCTACAAGATTAGGTTGTATCTTGAGTCACTCTCTTTTGAGATACAAAAGAGAGAAGCGAGCAGAGACAGAGGTACCTCATACCACCAAGAAAGTAGTGCCAGGAGTAGAGTGTATCCTTTGGACCCAGGGTCCTAGCGCTGAGAAGCTCCTAGACCAGAAGAAAATTGATGACAAGGACCTTCCCCCAGTGCTGACATAGAGAGAAAGCTTCCCCTGGAGCTGCCACCCTGAATTTGGACTTCTAGACTACCAGACTGTGAGACGATAAACTGCTGTTT
>NW_004447885.1:0-1839 GCF_000243295.1 Trichechus manatus latirostris
GTTAGCGACCAAGCATTTTAGATTTATAACTAAGTATTTCATTTTCTTTGGAGCAACTGTTAATAATATTGTGTTCTCAATTTCAATTTCTACATGTTCGTTGTTACTATTTAAAAATATGATTGATTTTCACATATTAGTCTTGTATCCTGTAACTCTGCTGAACTTATGTATTAGTCCTGGGAGTTAATTTTTAGCTTTTTTGTTTTTGCATATTCTTGAGATTGTTTGTGTCAACTATATAGCATCTGAAAACAGAGACAGTTCTATTTCTTCCTTTCCGATCTGTATGCCTTTTTTTTTTCTTGTCTTAATGCACTAGGTAGGAATTCCAGTATGATGAGTGATGAGAGTGCAAATTTTTTCCCTGTTCCCTATCCTTGGGGGAAGTTTTCACTCTTTCATCACTAAGTATCATGACAGCTGTAGTTTTTTGTTTTGTTTTGTTCTGTTTTTTGTAGAAGGTCTTTATCAAGTTGAGGAAGATTTCCTGACCTCCTAGTTGCTGAAAGCTTTTAAAAGAATGAGTATCATTGGTACCCATTTACAAACAAAATACAATTTTGGAATATGGAAGAAAGTTTTCCAATAGGTTTTCTTGATAGGACAGCCTGAAGCTGGGAAATAGAATTATCTCCTTTCTTTTCCTTGCATTCATGGGGGAACAAATAGGTGGTAATTTCTTTTTTTTCCAGAAAAGCAAAAAATCTTTACTATTCTGGAAGTGCTATGTGAAAGAAACCAGTTACAAAAGGTCACATGTTGTATGATTTCACTTAATTTTTAGAGTATTACCTACTATTTTTAAAAAATTACCTTTAACAAGGCATCTTTTATTCAAGTTGCTCATGCTATAGATACATATAAAGAGAGAACTTGTCTGAGCCAAGGTCAGCTTGCTATGCCAGCAATTCCTTCTACTCTTCACAGGCTTGGAGGATGTACTAGGTCTTTTTTCTTTCTACTCCACTGTAAAATGAATTTTCCTACATTGTGGACATTTGCGTTAAAAAGAGGATAGACAAATAAAGGTTGGAAATCACACCAAGTGGCTGGGTGTCCAATCTCACAGGGAGCATTTGGGAGAACTATTGATCTAACCTACAGTCTGCTACCTAGTAGTCAATCTTCAAGCGTTTATTGAGTAAATGATGTCTGTACAACTAATTAGCTACAACTGTGAAGACCCTTGGAATTTATGTAGGGCAAATGTCTTTTGCTTTGAATTACAGATTTTTGGTCCATTGGGATTTATGAAATCTGCCGTTTTCTTCTCCGAGGATGAAGAGTGGAAGAGAATACGAACATTACTGTCTCCAAGCTTCACCAGTGGAAAACTCAAGGAGGTTAGAAAATAAGAGGCCTGCTAATTAGAAACTAAAGGAAACAATCTGGGAGTGCTAGAAAGTGAGGTCTCTTTACAAGGGGTAGTCAGCTGAGTTTGAACTTCCTTAAGATAGCCTTTTAACTTTATGTACCAGAAGAGCCATTATAAGTTTCATGATAAAATGTCACTTATTTCTAGGTCTTGAGTCTCCATATTTACCAACGGGTGGTGATGTGTTCTGTATTTAGATGTTCCCCATCATCAGCCAGTGTGGAGAAGTGTTGGTGAAGCATCTGAGAGAAGCGGCACAGAAAGGCAAGCCTGTCACATTGAAAAGGTAAGTAGAAGTGTGGTGGCTAGGATTCTAAGCTCTGTCATAAGGTTCTCCAGCAGCCTAGCACTGAGTTGAAGTTCCAAATTTGAGTTTCCCTAGTGATGAAACAAACACACGTGTGTGGTGTTACAAGGCCAACGGGCTACCTAAGAAAGGCGGCTCACACTAAATGGTAGGG
>NW_004447886.1:0-1838 GCF_000243295.1 Trichechus manatus latirostris
TTAACCTCAAGGCTCTTAAGCAACACTAAATTTGATTTGTCCAAAATTGTGTAGTATATGTCCCAGGGCAAGCTGACCCACCTCCAGATTCAGGGGTGGATCCTGATTTGTCCAAGCCAATCATAATAATCCTATGCCCCTTGCAAGCAATTGGTCCAGGGGTGAACGTGTCCTAACTCTGGCCGAATCAAACGGAAATATGGGGGTTTTCTGGGAAAATTCCTTGCTCCTGTGAGAGAGAAACAGGAAGAGATGGTTTTGCTTTCCTTCCTCTTTCTCTGGTATATCTGGGTGTGATGCCTGCATCTGCTGCAGCCGTCTTGCCATTGACCTAAGGATGACAGGGTGTGGGGGGACAATGCAGGGAGAATCTGAGCCAGTTGGTGAGCCCATGAATCTACCAGTGCTGAAGGTGCTGTGGCCCTCCTGTTACATGAGATAATGTATTTGTATATTGTTCAATTCAATTTGAGATGGGATTTATGTTACTAGTGGCTAGAAGCCTACTAAATGTTGGCTCTACATTGCTTTAAGGCAGAGATGGCTAAACTTCTTAAAATATCCCTGCACTTATAAATTTAAAAAAATTCCAAAACCTTTACAAAATTTTTGTTAACATATATGTACTCACATTTGGTTGGCAAATAGCAACAAAGCAAAATGTGTACAGATTCGTAGTCAACTACCATGTTAAAAATGGAGCCCTGGTGGCACAGTGGTTAAGAACTTGCTGCTAACCAGAAGGTTGGCAGTTCGAATCCACCGGCTGTTCCTTGGAAACCCCTTGGGGCAGTTCTACTCTGTCCTATAGGGTTGCTATGAGTCAGAATCGACTCACTGGCAACAGGTTTTTTGGTTACCATGTTAAATGGAGAGAGGGCCTGAAATAATAAGGTAAAACAAAAATAACTCTGTATAGCATAAATGGGATATTCAATTCTGCAAACAATTAAAGTATATCTTCCCTATATACTAGGCACTTAGCACTGGGATATCCAATGAAAATGTCTTAGTTTCCAAGAGCTGCTATAACAAAAATACCACAGTGGGTGACTTTAAAGAACAGAAATTTATGTTCTCCTAGTTCTGGAGGCTGAAAATCCCAGTCTGGGTCTCAGTCGTGTCATTCCTTCTTTGTAGGTAGTCCCAGGTGTTCCTTGACTCCTTGGCTTGTAGATGATCCTCATATAACATCTGTTTTCACCCCATATGTGTGTGACTCTATGTCTAATCTGTTTTTATAACTCAGAAGTGATTAGATTTAGAACCCACCCTACCTGGGTATGCTTTGAGTAATGTAACAAAGAAATCCTTGTTTCAAATCAGGATTACATCCACATGTATAGGGATTAAGATTCCAACACATATTTTTTGGGGGACACAATTCAATCCATAACAGTTGTCACTTTTCTAGAGAAAAGACATTGGTCTTTTTCCTTGAGGAACTCAGATTGTAAAAAAAAATGAACAGACAAAAAACAAGACTTTTTTCTCAGGTTATATTTTATCCAAGTCATGAAAAAATAAATGCAAAACTGTTCATCGAACAAACTTGTGCTGTTCACTTTCTGTACTGCTGTTGATTATATAGCTGATGAGAAATGCACTGTTAGAAGGTCACTGTTACATGCCTACAAGAAAGACCACTTAATACGATCATTATTCAAATTTCCTCACAAACCACTAATGCCAAACATGACGAAACTGAAGATTTTTACCAGCTTCTGCAGTCTGAAACTGGTCAAACACGCAATCAAGATGCATTGGTAATTACTGGTGATTGGAATGCAAAAGTTGGAAACGAAGAAGGAGGATATATAGTTGGAAAATATGGCCTT
>NW_004447887.1:0-1822 GCF_000243295.1 Trichechus manatus latirostris
CCCAAGAAGTGGGGTCAGGGAGGTTGAGTCATGAAGGGCAGATCCTTTTCATAAGAAAGAGTTCACAATAGTCGGGCCCTCAGAAAGCCAAATAGGAAATCTAGAGGGTGGGGAGGCTTACCATAAACGTCGATGATTATCAAACTCTACTTGATTTGTCTACCACAATTTTTAGCTTTTCCAATGGGATCTGGTTCCTCACTGATCTTATTTAACATCAGTAAACTTGTACAACAAAGCATTAAGTGCCTCACGAGGCAATGCAACAGGAGTAGGTAGCACCGTCTAGGAAGTATCACTACCAAAAGAATTGAACCTGAGTCTGAGCAAGCTTCTAGATTTAACTATCCATTCACAGAATAAGGGGAAAAAGAACACATTGACACCGCAAGGATGCAGTCCACCTAACCCAGAATGTGGGAAATTCTACACAATAAATGACTCCATTTCTCTGTCTTCTAGCCCTAGCAAACAACATGCTCTACAAATGAAAACAGTGGAAATACGTTTAAGTGAATTAAACTGCTATTCCTAATAATCTCACTTCTTCCTTAGATGCAGGTTAGAAGATGGTTGAAAGGAAATGGCCTAAGGTAAACTGGGCCTTTTGACGGCACTCTAGCACTTGCCAGGACAACTTGTACACAGCTCCACCACCCCCCAAGGCACATAAGCTCTTTGGAGTTCCTTTCAGAGATGTTTGTGAGAATGACAACCTGCCCTCTCCTCTCCGGGTAGGTCTCATTTTGACCTTCTGTGGGTCGCTATGAGTTGGAATCTACTCTGTGCCAATGGGTATGGGTGGCCCTTCTGAGGAGGGAGATGGAGAAAGGGAAAGCTCTGGAAGGTCAAGTGTTCTCATTCAAATGTGTCCCCAAATGGAGAAAGCACTAGACAACCCCTGGCTTTGGCTGAGAAGTATTGTTATATTATTTCAATGAATAAAAATTTGACTTAGTTATTGCAGAATCACAAGGTAGACGCAAGAGAAAAAGCTAATCTGGTCCATTCCACTGGTTTCAGCAAAGACCCACATACGCCTGCTCAGATAAGTCACAATGTGCTCTCTGTGTACCAGTCTGTTAAGCAGAGGCTGCACCTTGACCCTCATGTTCTCCTTTCAGCTCCTTCCTTGAACTCCACACTACTCTCAACTCTCCCTTAGTTGCTTCTTCAGCTGAGACTACTCAGTCTTACAACTCAAAATATCTCAGATGGCGTTTGATTTTATTTCAAGTGATTAAGCATAAGACCAAAGACTCATCTTCTGGCACATACTAATCTTTTAATCCTAATACAATGAGTCAAACGAAGCCCCAGGTTTGGCTTTTGTTGTCTCAAATCAATGTATTAAATCATTAGTGGTAACATTCATTGAGTATCCAATATCCCTCCAAACGCTATAGTAGTGCTTCACATGCTTGATGTGAAGAAAGTCATTGTCTTAAGTACATGCTAGGTAGTACCCCAGACCCTGCAACTTTCAGAGCAAACCTGGGGGTAGTTATGATTATCATCACAGAGCCCTGG
This sequence comes from Trichechus manatus latirostris, assembly GCF_000243295.1. Classification (NCBI taxonomy): domain Eukaryota; kingdom Metazoa; phylum Chordata; class Mammalia; order Sirenia; family Trichechidae; genus Trichechus; species Trichechus manatus. The sequence continues at coordinate 1,531 of NW_004447887.1, forward strand.
TGGCACAGTGGTTAACAGCTCAGCTGTTAACCAAAAGGTGGGCAGTTCGAGTCCACCAGCCGCTCCTTGGAAACCCTATGGGGCAGTTCTGCTGTGTCCTATAGGGTTGCTCTGAGTTGGAATCGACTCACAGCTGGTTTTGTTATGATTTTCATCATCCCCATTTCACAAATGGGAAAAACAAAAGCTTTAGTAAAGGTAAGTAGTGTACTTTCCCCAAGGGCACACAGTGAATAGGTGGTATAATAGATTTAAATCCCTCAGATTACCTGACTCCAACACCTATTATCTT
>NW_004447888.1:0-1785 GCF_000243295.1 Trichechus manatus latirostris
TAAATTCACATCTTTGTTTCTAAGGTGTGTAGACAGCATATTGATGGATCCTGTTTTCTTATCCATTCTGTCACTCTCCTTCTCTTTATGGGTGCATTGAGTCCATTTACATTCAGTGTAATTATTGATGTGAGTTTGTTGCTGTCATTTTGTAGTGCTTTTTTTATTGTTGCTGATGTTTTCTTTGTTCTTACTCTGCTGTGCTGAGTTACTTTTGTTTGTGGATTTTTTTTCATTTCTTTTGTTTTTATAGGTTTTGTTTATGCTGAGACTTTATGTTTTTCCTCTTTATTTTGATGAGTATGTTTGTTAACTTTCTTTGTGGTTACCATGAAATTTACCCTTATCTTTCTAGGTTGGAAGTAGTCTATTATTACACGGAATTGCCTTTCCTTCCTCTCCACTAGAAGATTCTATAACTACATCGTTTATTCCCTCTTTTATTGTTCTGATGTTGCTGCCATTTACTGACTAACTGCTCTGATTCCTTGTTTTATTTATTTTGGTTTTGGATAGTCTTTGAGAGTTCATTTCCTAGATTTGTATCTGGCCGGTACGATCCTGCATCCTAGATTCTGCCTGTGACCTGAAGTTGTTTGTTCTCAAATTGAAGAACTCCCTTTAATAATTCTTGTAAGTTTCTTTTGGTTTTCAGGTATTCCCTTAATTTCTGTTTATCTGGAAATGTCCTAATTTCACCATCATATTTGACTGAGAGTTTTGCAGAATATATTATTCAGCTGAACCTCTTTCAAGGTTTTATATATGTCATTCCATTGCCTTCTTGCCTGCATGGTTTCTGCTGAATAATCTGAGCTTAGTCTTATTGTTTCTCCTCTGTATGCGACTTCTTATTTTTCGCAAGCTGCTCTCAGGATTCTTTCTTTGTGTTTGGTTTTGGTGAGTGTGATTATGATATGCCTTGGTGATTTTCTTTTGGGGTCTATCCTATATGGGGCTCGTTGAGCTTCCTGGATGGCCAGCTTTTCGTCTTTCATGATATTGGGGACGTTTTCTGTCAGCAGTTCTTCAATGATCTTCTCTGTCATTTCTGTTTTCTCCCCCTTTTCTGGAATTCCAACCACTCGTAAATTTTTGCTTTTAATTGTGTCCCACATAGCTGTCAGAGTCTCTTCATTTTTCTTTGTTCTTTTTTCTGATTTTTCCTGAAACAGAGTTGTAGCCAAGTGTTTGTCTTCAATTTTGCTGATCCTGTCTTCCACCATTTCAAATCTGCTGCTCAGCCCTTCTATGACACTGTCCATTTCTTAAATCTTGTTGTTTATCTTTTGGATTTCTAATTTTTTTTTGTATGATTTCTAGTTGTGAGTTTATTTTGGCATTTTGTTCCTGCATTCTTTTCCTGAATTCTTCTATTTTTTTGTCTGTATTTTTCATGAATTTGTCTATTTTGTCCTCATTTTTGTCTGCTTTTTGCTTCAGCTCTTGGATAATTCTGAGTATTAGAGATTTGAATTCTCTATCAGGTAGTTCTAGTGCCTTTTCTTCCACTGGAAAGCTATCTGGTGTTTTATTTTGGATGCCTACTGGAACCATCCTGTCCTGCTTTTGTAACTGTTTTGTTATTTTCTGCTGTCTTTGGGGCATTCAGTGGCTATTTTCCTAGTTTATTGATTGCAGATTTGTTTGTTTCCTACTGCTTTTTTTGTTTTATTTGGCTATGTCTGAGCAGGCGGGCTGTGTGTTCTTTGTTGTTTGCTCGTCTTTCGGCAGGATACTTTTCACCTCCTTCTCCAATTGGCAGGGTCAGTCGCTCAGATATGG
>NW_004447889.1:0-1793 GCF_000243295.1 Trichechus manatus latirostris
GTTCTGGCTGGGCGGTGCCGCGTGGCTTGGGACCTACCCCCTTGGCTTGCCCAGACGCGCAGAGGGATCCCTGATGGCATTTCTTTATTCGTGGGTTTTGTTTGTTTGTTTGTTTTTTGGGGGGGGGGGCTTTTCTTGTTTCTTTTCTTTTTTTTTTTTTAATTTGTTCTGTTTTCTTTTCCTTCTTTTTCCCTTTCTGTCTTTCTTCATTATTCAGTTCTCGTCTCTCTATACCTTCCTTCTCTTCCTGTTCCCTGAATACCTGGCACTGAATAACTCTACCCCTTCTAGCCAGGCTGTACGGCAACACCTGAGAACAACTTCCCCAGACCTTGTAGCAGCACCATTAGGATCCCTGGGAGCTTTGCTGTTCTTTTTCCTTTCTGATTTTTATTTGTTCATTCTTTTCTTCTCTCTTATTTTTTCTTTTGCTTCTTCTTCCCCTTTTTATTTTTCTCCATTTCATAGTCTCTCATCTCTCCACTCCAACATCAAGCTCTCCTAGCACTCTTTTTCATTTGTTTGTATGTTGGCTCCTGTTCCTCTCTCCTCTCTCCCATATCCATCTTAGCTCCACACATAAGAGTCTACCCCCTACATCCTGACTACATGCACCTTGCACTTAACATCACACCACGAAGCAGCACAGGCATGGCCTACTGGAAACTGCCCTGCACTGATTACTGACCCGCCCTGGTGGCTGTAGTAACTGCCACAAACAACCCATCCCAGAAACTCCTCTTCAGGTAGACCTGCCCTGCTGTAGCATATCTGAGCGACTGACCCTGCCAATTGGAGAAGGAAGTGAAAAGTATTGGGCCTAAGGATGAGCAAACAACAAAGGACACACAGCCCTCCTGCTGAGACATAGCCAAATTAAAAAAAGGACAAAACAAACAAATCTACAATTAATAAACGAGAAAAATAACTACTGAATGCCCCAAAGACAGCAGACAATATCAAACATTTACAAAAACAGGACAGGATGGTTCCAGTAGACATCCAAAATAAAACACCAGATGACTTTCCAGTGGAAAAAAAGGCACTAGAACTACCTGATAGGGAATTCAAACCTCTAATACTCAGAATTATCCATGAGTTGAAGCAAAAAGCAGACAAAAATGAGGAAAAAATAGACAAATTGATGGAAAAGGTAGACAAGTTCATGGAAAATACAGACAAAAAATTGGAAGAATTCAGGAAAATAATGCAGGAACAAAATGCCAAAATATAGTCACAACTGGAAATCATACAAAAACAACAATTAGAAATCCAAAAGATAAACAACAAGATTTCAGAAATGGACAGTGTCGTAGAAGGGCTGAGGAGCAGATCTGAAGTGGTGGAAGACAGGATCAGTGGAATTGAAGACAAACACTTGGATACAACTCTGAGGAAACCTTAGAAAAAAGAACAAAGAAAAATGAAGAGACCCTGAGAGTTATGTGGGATATAACCAAAAGCAAAAATTTTCTAGTGATTAGAGTTCCAGAACAGGGGGAGAAAACAGAAAACACAGAGAGGATCATTGAAGAACGGCCGACAGAAAACTCCCCCAATATCATGAAGGATGAAAACCTGAAGGGCACAATCAGCCAACTGGACCTCATAGACATATATAGATCACTCCATCCAACTGCTGCAAAGTACACATTCTTTTCCAATGCACATGGAATGTTCTCCAGAATAGAGCACATCTTAGGCCACAGAGCAATCCTCAACAAGATCCAAAATGTTGAGATAATTCAAAGTATCTTCTCTGACCACAATGCCATCAAGGTAGAAATTAACAA
>NW_004447890.1:0-1833 GCF_000243295.1 Trichechus manatus latirostris
TGATGTTGTTGTCATTTATTGATTACCTGCTCTGATTCCCTGTTGTATTTCTTTTGGTTTTGGATAGTCCTTGAGAGGTCATTTCCTAGATTGGTATCTGACTTGTATGACCCTGTGTCCTAGATTCTGCCTGTGATCTGAAGTTGTTTGTTCTCAGATTGAAGAACTCCCTTTAATAATTCTTGTAAGTTTGGTTTGGTTTTTACATATTCCATTAATTTCTGTGTATCTGGAAATGACCTAATTTCACCATCAAGTTTGAATGTGAGTTTTGCAGGATATATTATTCTTGGCTGACAGTTGTTTCCTTTCAAGGTTTTTTATATGTCATCACATTGCCTTCTTGCCTTCATGGTTTGTGCCAAATAATCTGAGCTTAGTCTTATTGTTTCTCCTCTGTATGACTTCTTGTTTTTCATGAGCTGCTCTCAGGATTCTTTGTCTGTCTTTGGTTTTGTCGAGTGTGATTATGATATTCCTTGGTGATTTTCTTTTGGGGTCTATCCTATATGGGGTTCATTGAGCTTCTTGGATTGCCAGCTTTACATCTTTCATGATATTGGGGAATGTTTTTGTCAGCAGTTCTTCAATGTTCCTCTCTGTGTTTTCTATTTTCTCCCCTTGTTCTTGAACTCCAATCACTTGCAAATTTTCTCTTTTGATTGTATCCCACATAACTCTCAGAGTTTCTTCATTTTTCTTTGTTCTTTTTTATGAGTTTTCCTCACAGAGTTGTATCCAAGTGTTTGTCTTCAATTCCACTGATCTTGTCTTCTACTGTTTCAAATCTCTCCTCAGCCCTTCTATGATACCGTCCATTTCTGAAATCTTGTTGCGTATCTTTTGGATTTCTAATTGTTGTGTTTGTATGATTTCTAGATGTGAATTTATTTTGGCATTTTTTTCCTGCATTAGTTTCCTGAATTGTTCCAATTTTTTTGTCTGTATTTTCCATGAATTTGTCTATTTTTTCCTCATTTTTGTGTGCTTTTTGCCTCAGCTCTTGGATAATTCTGAGTATTAGAGATTTGAATTCCCTATCAGGTAGTTCTAGTGCCTTTTCTTCCACTGGAAAGTCATCTGGTGTTTCATTTTGAATGCCCACTGGAACCATCCTGTCCTATTTTTGTAAATGTTTTGATATTCTCTACTGCTTCGGGGCATTCAGTAGTTATTTTTCTCATTTACTGATTGTAGATTTGTTTGTTTTGTCCCTTTTTTTTAAAAAAAAATTGATTATGTCTGAGCAGGTGGACTGTGTGTTTTTTGTTGTTTGCTCGTCTGTGTGCTCAATACTTTTCACCTCCTTCTCCAATTGGCTGGGTCAGTCACTCAGATATGGTATGGCAGGGCAGGTCTAGCTGAAGAGTTATTGGGACGGGTTGTTTGTGGCACTTACTACGGCCACCAGGGCGGGTAGGTAATCAGTGCAGGGCAGGTTCCAGCAGGCTGTGCCTGTGCTGCTTGGTGGTGTGACGTTAAGCGCACAGTGCAGGTAGGCAGGATGTAGGTAGGAGATTCTTATGTGTGGAGCTAAGGTGGATATGGGAGAGAGGAGAGAGGAAAAAGAGCCAAAAACATACAAACAACCAATAAAGAGTGCTAGGAAAGCTTGCTGTTGGATTTGATAGAGGAGAAACTGTGAAATGGAGAAAAACAAAAAGGGGAAGAAGAAAGAAAAGGAAAAAAGAAAAGAAAAGAATAAATAAATAAAAATCAGAAAGGAAGAAGAACATAAAAGCTCCCAGGGGTCCCACCAGTGCAGCTATGAGGTCTGGGGAAGTTGTTCTCAGGTGTTTCAGTACAGCCTGGCTAGAAGGCGTAGAGGTATTC
>NW_004447891.1:0-1827 GCF_000243295.1 Trichechus manatus latirostris
ATTCTTTGGGGTTTTCTGTGTATAAGATCATATCATCTGCAAATAGAGATACTTTGACTTCTTCCCTACCTATTTGGATGCACTTTATTTCTTTTTCTAGCTTAATTGCTCTGGCTGGGACCTCCAGCACAATGTTGAATAATAGTGGTGATAAAGGGCATCCTTATCTGGTTCCCATTCTCAAGGGAAATGCTTCCAAAGTCTCTCCATTTAGGATGATGTTGGCTGTTGGCTTTGTATAAATGCCCTTAATTATACTGAGAAATTTCCCTTCTATTCTTATTGTCTTGAGAGTTTTTATCATGAATTGGTGTTGGACTCTGTCAAATGCCTTTTCTGCATCAACGGATAAGATCATGTGTTTCTTGTCTTTTGTTTTATTTATGTGATGGATTACGTTGATTGCTTTTCTAACGTTGAACCATCCCTGCATACCTGGTATAAATCCTACTTGATCATGGTGAATTATTTTTTTTAATATCTTGCTGAATTCTATTGGCTACAAATTTGTTGAGGATTTTTGCATCAATATTCATGAAGGATATTGGTCTGTAATTTTCTTTTTTTTGGGGGGTGTCTTTACCTGATTTTGATATCAGGGTTACGTGGGCTTCATAGAATGAGTTTGGGAGTATGCCATCTTTTTCTATCCTCTGAAATACCTTTAACAGTAGTGGTGTTAATTCTTATCTAAAAGTTTGGTAGAATTCTCCCATGAAGCTTTCCGGGCCAGGGCTTTTTTTTTTTTTTTTTTTTTCGGGGGTGGGGAGTGTTTTAATTACCTTTTCAATCTCTTCTTTTGCTATGGGTTAATTTAGTTGTTCTACCTCTGTTTGTGTTAATTTAGGTAGGATGTGAGTTTCTAGAAATTTGACCATTTTCTCTAGGTTTTCAAATTTGTTAGAGTACAATTTTTCATAGTATTCTCTTATGGTTCTTTTAATTTCAGTTGGGTCTGTTGTGATATCATGCATCTCATTTCTTATATGGATTATCTGCTTCTTCTCCTGTTTTTCTTTTGTCAGTCTGGCCAGTGGTTTATCACTTTGGTTGATCTTTTCAAAAAACCAGCTTTTGGTCTTGTTAACTCTTTAAATTGTTTTTTTATTCTCTATTTCATTTAATTCTGCTCTAAGTCTTATTTTTTTTCCTTTCTTCTGGCACCTGAGGGCTTCTTTTGCTTCTCTTTTTCTACTTGTTCCAGTTGTAGGGTTAATGTTTTGATTATGGCCCTTTCTTCTTTTTGGATGTGTGCATTTATTGCTATAAACTGACCTCTGAGCACTGCTTTTGCTGTGTCCTAAAGGTTCTGGTAGGATGTCTTTTCATTCTCGTTTGAGTCTATGAATTTCTTTATTCCATCCTTAATTTCTTCTCTAACACAGTAGTTTTTGAGCAAGGTGTTGTTCCGTTTCCATGTGTTTGATTTTTTTTCCTTGTTTTTTTCTGTTATTGATGTCTACTTTTATGGCTTTATGGTCAGAAAAATGCTTTGTAGTATTTCGATGCTTTAGATTTTGTTAAGGCTTGCTTTATGGCCTATGTGGTCTATTCTGGAAAATGTTCCATGTGCTTTGGAAAAGAAAGTATACTTGGCTGCTGTTGCATGGAGTGTTTGGTATATGTCTACGAGATCAAGTTGGTTGATTGTACCTCTTCTGTGTCTTTGTTGAGCTTCTTTCTGGATGTTCTGTCCTTCACTGAAACTGGTGTGTTGAAGTCTCCTACTACTATTGTGGACCTATCTATCTCTCTTTTCAGTGTTGTTAGAGTTTGTTTTATGTATTTTGAAGCTCTGTCTTTGGGTGTGTAAATATTTGTTATAGT
>NW_004447892.1:0-1834 GCF_000243295.1 Trichechus manatus latirostris
AGTCCAAGATGGCGGATCCGTGCTGCAGTAGCTGATAGGGGATCTCTGCATGTATCTCTCCTCACTCTCATTCTCAGTCAGTTTCTTATTCCATTTGGTGCTTGGCTGAGTTGTTTATCTCTTCATTTGATGCTTAGGGTTTCAGGATTGACATGTGACTCTGTTTGACTTAGTTTTTCTGATCTTTGCTGTGAAGGGACGGCATGGTGTTTCTGACTATAGCACCATGTTGCCTGGAAGTCTTCATAGCATATTTTTAAAAGTTTCCTTATACTAAAAAACTTCCTCTAGTTTTCTGTTGTAAGTTTTCACACAGGGGGAATAAAATAAAGAAGTTGTATGGAGCTCATGAGTGATTGGGTATAGCAATCATCTACTCATCTTAATGGTTATCACCAGATGGATCTATTCCACAGCTGATGAAATGGAAGGAATGGACTATGTACTTCTATCCCTATTATTCTATGTACAGCTAGATGAGCTATGATTCTATTAGTTCTCAAACTCATTAAGGTCAAGTCAGGTTACCATTCAGAAACTATAATGGAAAATCATACTGCTACAAGCACTATTAATGACTCATTAGGTGACATTCTACCCTCTGGATGTTCATGAAATATTCTAAATCCAAAGTGTCATAGCAGCCACACCAGGGCCATGAGACAAAAAAACAGAAGGAATGGTACTCTAAGTCATACAAGCGGACAATTCAGCCTAATGTACTATGTATTTTTTCTGTCATTTTTTTTGACAATTCAAAATTACATGTAATATCCCATTAGGTATCTGGTTATCATGAATTAACCTAATTTTTTTTAATATTTGATTTTTCTTCCTAATTATAGACATTAAGCCCCATAACAAAACAAGTTTTATTCTTGTTTTGTATAAAGAAATACTTTATCTTCCATCAAAGGTCTTCCTTCAAACTACAGTGGTTCTATATTTCTACATATATACTTTTCCTTTCATCTGTTGTTGTTGTTGTTAGTTGCCATTGAGTCGATTCCAGCTCATGGCGACCCTATGTGTGTCAGAGTAGAACTGCTCCATAGGGTACTCAAGGCCATTACCTTTCAGAAGCAGATTGGCCTAGCCTTTCTTCTGAAGCACCTCTGAGTGGTTCAAACCTCCAACCTTAGGGCTAGTATTTGAGCGCTGAACTGTTTGTGGCACCCAGGGACTTCTTTCATCTAATAGAAATATTTACTTAGTAACAGTAATAATAATAGTAAGCTTTTATATAGTGTTTAGTACATGCCAGATACTAGTCTAAGACCTTTACATATTTGAACTCATTAATCTATACAGCAACCATTAAGTTAGATGTTATTATTATTCCAAGTTTATGTATAAGTTGACTGAAGCTATCAGTGCTTAGGTGACTTGCTAAGGTTATACAGCTAGTAATTGGCAGAGCTAGGATTTTATTCCAGACAATCTGGCTTCAGACTTTTTATTACTGAAGACCAATGCTATTTTATACTAAACTAAGCACTGGATTAAAAAATATAAAAGATAAAAAACTTAGTGTCTTACAAAATACTAGGCTAAAATGCTAACCAGCCAACAATTAAATAGTTCATGCTGCAGATGTATACAGAATGCTATGGGGTCATAGAAGAGAGATACCTTTGAGTCAGAAAGGCTTTTGGAGAAGGTGAGTTTTGAACTGAATACTAGAAAAGGATAAGTAAGGGGTGAAGAGTGAAGTTGGAGGACACAGGTAGAAGAATCTCTTGTGCAAAGTTATAGATATATGTCACCATATGGCATATTTAGAAAATGCAAGTCATTTGACATGGCTGGAATAAGGAGGTCTGCTGTGTTGCAG
>NW_004447893.1:0-1830 GCF_000243295.1 Trichechus manatus latirostris
TCAGTTCTCAAACCCAAAATATTTCTCATCAGTCTCTGTTCAACTTAATTCCTTTTTGGAAAGGCATTCCAGTTGTTTGCACTGAGGCATTTTAAGAAAGAAAAGCATTACTGGAAATCCCCATCCCTTCATAGACCTTTTCTTCAACTAATGGGGATAGAGAGTGAAGCCGCATCACTTGTCTCCAGCAAATATATCTCTTAAGAAGGTCTGGGGAGAAGGTAGAGGAGGTGTGGGATGATTGTGGTACGAGGAACATCTGACTAACCTCCTTTCATGGAAGGAAACACGATGTGGTTGTGTGGAGAGCTAGAAGACCACATTTTGCAGCTATGAAGGAGATTAGTGAGTGAGGCTCTAAGCGTTTAGTGTTTGAGGTGGAAGTACCTGAAATTTTTCAAGTATCTGTGGGAAGTCCCTAGGCAGTGTTCAAAGCAGGAAATGGCTTTAACTCTGGACTCTCCCTGCTAGTGATGCATAAGTACCTGTGGTGGGAAAATGGACATAGTAAAAAAGTTCATGATCCCACCTGCTGATTTTCATAGGACCATTTGAGGGAAAATCACATCATCGTGCACTAATTATTTTTCTCTCACCAAGCAGCACTTCCAGATGTAGTATCGCATTTGATCATCACAACGGACTTGCATTTTTCTTTTTTTTTTAATTGTGCTTTAAATGAAAGTTTACAGTTCAAGTTAGTTTCTCATACAAAAATTTATACACACATTACTATGTGACCTTAGTTGCTATCCCCATAATGTGACAGCACACTCTTCCTTTCCACCCCGGATTTCCCGTGTCCATTCAACCAGCTCCTATCACTTTCTGCCTTCTCATCTCGCCTCTGGACAGGAGCTGCCCATTTAGTCTAGTGTATCTACTTGAACTAAGAAGCACACTCTTCATAAGTATCATTTTATGTCTTATAGTCCAGTCTAATCTTTGTCTGAATTGTTGGCTTCAGGAACGGTTTTAGCTCTGGGTTAACGGAGAGTCCGGGGGGCATGTCTTCTGGGGTTCCTCCAGTCTCAGTCAGACCATTAAGTCTGGTCTTTTTACTGGAATTTGAGTTTGCACTCTACTTTTCTCCTGCTCCATCAGAGACTCTTTGATGTGTTCCCTGTCAGGGCAGTCATTGGTGGTAGCCGGCCACCATCTAGTTCTTCTGGTTTCAGGCTGATGAAGTCTCTGGTTTATGTGGCCCTTTCCGTCTCTTGGGCTAATATTTTCCTTGTGACTTTGGTGTTCTTCATTCTCCGTTGCTCCAGGTAGGTTGGAACAAATTGATGCATCTTAGATGGCCGCTCGCTAGCTTTTAAGACCCCAGACACCACTCACCAAAGTAGGATGCAGAATATTTTCTTAATAAACTTTGTTATGCCAATTGACCTAGATGTCCCCTGAAAGCATGGTCCCCAGAACCCCACCCCTGCTACTTGGACGGACTTGCATTTTTCTGAACTACTAAATCGTTAGCACCTAGGCGCTCAGTAAATATTTGTCAAATTAATTAATAAATAAGTAGGAGACTAAGGAGTACATAGTACTTTTAAGAGGCGCAAGGTAGTAATTATTAGCATATTAGCATTAAAGCCCAGTTCTGCCTAAATCCAAAGTCTGGGAATTAAAAGTATTAGTTTATCTGAGATCAGTAATCTAGAATAAAAGTTGAGTGACCCTTATGAATTCCACACACTTCAATATAATATTCTCCCCTCCAACAACCCCCAAGACAAAACAATATTTCACTTAATCAGACATACTCTGGATCTCAGCTAATGAATATATTACATGGTAGAGTGGAAGGAGCATTATGTTCAGAGTCAT
>NW_004447894.1:0-1828 GCF_000243295.1 Trichechus manatus latirostris
GTTGAGGATTTTTGTGTCAATGTTCATGAGGGGTACTGGCCTGTAATTTTCTTTTTTTGTGGTGTCTTTACCTGGTTTTGCTATCAGGGTTATGCTGGCTTCATAGAATGAGTTTAGGAGTATTCCATCCTTTTCTATGCTCTGAAATACCTTTAGCAGTAGTGGTGTTAACTCTTCTCTGAAAGTTTGGTAGAATTCTCCAGTGAAGTGATCCAGGCTAGGGCTTTTTTTTTGTTGGCAGTTTTTTAATAACCTTTTCAGTCTCTTGTTATGGGTTTATTTAGTTGTTCTACCTCTGTTTGTGTTAGCTTAGGTAGGTAGTGAGTCTCTAGAAATATGTCCATTTCCTCTAGGTTTTAAAATTTGTTAGAGTACAGTTTTTCATAGTATTCTGTTATGATTCTTTTAATTTCAATTGGGTCTGTTGTGATGTCACCCATCTCATTTCTTACATGGGTTATTTGCTTCCTCTCCTGTTTTTCTTTTGTCAGTTTGGCCAATGGCTTATCAATTTTGTTGAACTTTTCAAAGAACTAGCTTTTGGTCTTGTTAACACTTTCAATTGTTTTTCTGTTCTCTTTTTAATTTAATTCTGCTCTATTTTTTTTATTATTTCTTTTCTTCCACAGTCTGAGGCTTCTTTCTCTTTCTACTTGTTCCAGTTGTAGGGTTAATGTTTTGATTATGGCCCTTTCTTCTTTTTGGATGTGTGTATTTATTGCTAGAAACTGACCTCTGAGCAGTGCTTTTGCTGAGTCTCAAAGGTTCTGGTAGGATGTGTTTTCATTCTCGTCTGAGTCTATGACTTTCTTTATTCCATCCTTAATTTCTTCTATAACCCAGTAGTTTTTGAGCAAGGTGTTGTTCAGTTTCCATGTTTTCAATGTTTTTCCTTGCTTTTTCTGTTGTTGATTTCTACTTTTATGGCTTTATGGACAAAAAAGATGCTTTGTACTATTTCAATGCTTTGGATTTTTTTAAGGCTTGCTTTCTGGCCTAATGTGGTCTATTCTGGAGAATGTTCCATGTGCATTGGAAAAGAAAGTATACTTACTTGGTTGCTGTTGGGTGGAGTGTTCGGTATATATCTGTGAGATCAAGTTGGTTGATTGTAGCGTTTAGCTCTTCCATGTCTTTGTTGAGCTTCTTTCTGGATGTTCTGTCCTTCACCGAAAGTGGTGTGTTGAAGTCTCTTACTACTATTGTGGAGCTGTCTATCACTCTTTTCAGTGCTGTTAGAGTTTATGTATTTTGGAGCCCTGTCATTGAGTGCATAAATATTTAATATAGTTATGTCCTCCTGGTGTATTGACCCTTTAAACATTATATAGTGTCCTTCCTTATCCTTTGTGGTGGATTTTACTTTAAAGTCTATTTTGTCAGACATTAATATTGCCACTCCTGCTCTTTTTTGAGTGTTGTTTTCTTGATATATATTTTTTTCATCCTTTGAGTTTTATTTTTTTTGTGTCTTTAACTCTTAGGTGTGTTTCTTGTAGGGTGCATATAGACAGATTTTTTTTATCCAATCTGCCACTCTCCGTCTCTTTATTGGTGCATTAAGTCCATTTACATTCAGTGTAATTACTGATAGGTATGAGTTTAGTGCTGTCATTTTGATGTCTTTCTTTGTTCCACTTAATTTTCTGTACTGAGTTGTTTTTTCTATGAATTTTTTGTTTTTCATCTTTTTCATCGTTGTTGATTTTGTGTTTGCTGAGTCTTTATATTTTTCTAGTTTTTATTTTGACTTGTAGGATTGTTAGTTTCCTTTGTGGTTACCTTAATATTTACCCCTATTTTTCTAAGTTTATACCAGTATTTTATT
>NW_004447895.1:0-1775 GCF_000243295.1 Trichechus manatus latirostris
GACAGGGCTCCAAAATACATAAACTCTAACAGCACTGAAAAGAGAGATAGACAGCTTTACAATAATAGGAGGAGACTTGAACACACAATTTTCAGTGAAGGACAGAACATCCAGAAAGAAGCTCAATAAAGACACAGAAGATCTAAATGCTACAATCAACCAACTTGATCTCATGGACATAAACAAAACACTCCACTCAACAGGAGCCAAGTACAATTTCTTTTCCAAGGCACATGGAATGTTCTCCAGAATAGACCACATATTAGGCCATAAAGCAAGCCTTAACAGAATCCAAAGTATCAAAATATTACAAAGCATCTTTTCTGACCATAAAGCCATCAAAGTAGAAATCAGTAACAGAAAAACGAAGGAAAAAAAATCAACTACATGGAAATTGAACAACACCTTGCTCAAAAACTACTGGGTTATAGAAGAAATTAAGGATGGCATGAAGAAATTCACAACATCAAATGAGAATGAAAACACATCCTACCAGAACCTTTGGGACACATCAAAAGCAGTGCTCAGAGGTCAGTTTATAGCAATAAATGCACACATCCAAAAAAAAGGGCCAAAATCAAAACATTAACCCTACAACTGGAACAAGTAGAAAGAGAGCAGCAAAAGAAGCCCTCGAACACCAAAAGAAAGGAAATAATAATAATTAGAGCAGAATTGAATGAAATAGAGAATATAAAAACAATATAAAAACAACTCTTTCAGTTAACAAGACCAAAAGCTGGTTCTTTTAAAAAGATCAACAAAATCGATAAACCATTGGCCCAACTGACAAAAGAAAATCAGGAGAGGAAGCAAATAACCCACGCAAGAAATGAGATGGGTGATATCACAACAGACCCAAATGAAATTAAAAGAATCATAACAGAATACTATGAAAAACTGTACTCTTACAAATTTGAAAACCTAAAGGGAATGGACAAATTTCTAGAAACTCACCACCTACCTAAACTAACACAGACACAGGTAGAACAACTAAATAAACCTGTAAGAAAAGAAGAGATTGAAAAGGTAATTTAAAAACTCCCAACAAAAAAAAGCTCTGCCCTGGACGGCTTCACTGGAGAATTCTACCAAACTTTCAGAGAACAGTTAACATCGCTACTGCTAAAGGTATTTCAGAGCATAGAAATGGATGGAATACTCCCAAACTCATTCTATGAAGCCAGCATAACCTTGATACCAAAACCACAAAGACACCACAAAAAAAAAAAAATTACACAACAATATCCCTCATGAACATTGATGTTAAAATCCTGAACAAAATTCTAGCCTATAGAATTCAGCAACATATCAAAAAAAGAACCCACCACGATCAAGTGAGATCTATACCAAGTACAATCAATGTAATCCATCGCATAAATAAAACAAAAGACAAGAACCACATGATCTCCTCAATCGATGCGGAAAAGGCATTTGACAAAGTTCAACATCCATTCATGATAAAAACTCTCAACAAAATAGAATAGAAGGGAAATTCCTCAACATAATTAAGGGCATTTATACAAAAGCCAACAGCCAACACCATCCTAAATGGAGAGACTTTGAAGGCATTCCCCTTGAGAACGGGAACCAGACAAGGATGCCCTTTATCACCACTCTTATTCAACACTGTGCTTGAGGTCCTAGCCAGCGCAATTAGGCTAGAAAAAGAAATAAAGGGTGTCCAAATAGGTATGGAAGAAGTCAAAGTATCTCTATTTTCAGATGATATGACCTTATACACAGAAAACCCCAAAGAATCCACAAGAAAACTA
>NW_004447896.1:0-1827 GCF_000243295.1 Trichechus manatus latirostris
GCTAACAGACACATGAAGAAATGCTCATGATCATTAGCCATTAGAGAAATGCAGATCAAAACTACAATGAGAGAGGACTTCCGGCAACATGGCGCTCCAGGCAAAAGCTCCACATGGTCCCTCTGCAGCAAAGATCTGAAAAACTAAGCCAAACAGAGAAAACAGCAATCCTGAAATCCTAAACATCAAATGGAGAGATAAAGAATTCAGCCAAGCACCAAATGGAATAAGGAACTGACAGAGAACAGAGAGTGAGGAGACATACATGGAAAGGTCCCCTATTAGCTAATGCAGCACGGATTCACCATCTTGAACTCCTATCAGAGACCAGCAAATAGAGGGTATGAGAAAGCAGCTTCACGGAGCTTCCAGCAGGAGACAGAACAACTGGAAAACAGCGAAATATGCTTTCCCACCCCCCACCCTTCTTCACCTCCACTCGGCCTCCTCTACTTCCCACGGCCACAGTCTCTTGGCTGGGAAACAACGGCTGCTTGGATTCCACCCACCCGCACTGGCCGACTCCCTGAGTGCCATTTGTTGGCTGCTGGTGTCGCTTTATTTCGCTTCTTTTGATTTCTTCCTTACCTCTCACCACCCACCCCTCCTTTTGCTCAAATACCTGGCTCTGTGCACCATCTTTGCTTCTTCCTGAGGGGCTGTGGAGCTCCAATCGAGTGTGAAATTGCTTCTTAGTCTGTGCTGCCACGCTGGTGGGATCCCAGGCCTTTTTTTTTTGTTTGTTTGTTTTCAATTGTTTGTTTGTTTTCTTTTTCCTTTTCTCGAGTTGGGAGCCTGTTCTGGCCGGGCAGTGCTGTGTGGCTTGGGACCTATCTCCTCAGCTTGCGCAGACACGCAGAGGGATCCCTGAGAGTACTTCTTTTTTGCAGTTTTTTTGGGGGGGGTTTCTTGATCTTTTTTTTGTTTTGTTTTGTTTTCCCTCTTTTTCCCTTTTTGTCTTTCTTCATTACTCAGTTTCTCGTCTCTCTATACCTTCCTTCTCTTCCTGTCCCCTGGATACCTGGCGCTGAATACCTCTATGCCTCCTAGCCAGGCTGTACTTCAACACCTGGGAACAACTCCCGCAGACCTCGTAGCTGCATCAGTGGGATCCCTGGGAGCTCTGCTGCTCTTTTTTCTTTCTAATTTTTTATTCATTCTTTTCTTTTTTTCTTCTTCTTCCCCTTTTTGTTTTTCTCCATTTCATAGTCTCTCATCTCCCCATTCCAACAGCAAGCTCCCCTAACACTCCTTTTTGTTTGTATGTTTTTGACTCCTGTTCCTCTCTCCTCTCTCCCATACCCATCTTAGCTCCACACATCACAATCTCCGCCCTCCATCCTGCCTACCTGCACCATGCGCTTAACATCACACCACCAAGCAGCACAGGCACAGCCTAATGGAACCTGCCCTGTATTGATTACCGATCCGCCCTGGTGGCTGTAGTAAGTGCCACAAACAACCCATCCCAGCAACTCCTCTTCAGCTAGACCTGCCCTGCTGTACCATATCTGAGTGACTGACCTTGCCAATAGGAGAAGGAAGCAAAAAATTATCGTGCCGACAGACGAGCAAACAACAAAGAACACACAGCCCGCCTGCTCAGACATAGCCAAATTAAAAAAAAGAAAAAAAAGGATGAAACTAATAAATCTACAATCAATAAATGAGAAAAATAACTACTGAATGCCCTGAAGACAGCAGACAATATCAAAACATTTACAAAAACAGGACAGGATGGTTCCAGTAGGCATTCAAAATAAGATACCAGATGACTTTCCGGTAGAAGAAAAGGCACTAGAACTACCTGATAGGGAATTCAAATCT
>NW_004447897.1:0-1815 GCF_000243295.1 Trichechus manatus latirostris
GGGTAAAGGCATAGATGAAAGATTTACTATGAGTTGATTTTTGAAGCTGGGTTATAGGTACATGATTTTTCATTTTAACATGCTTTCTGCCTTTGCATATTTTAAAACATTTCCATAATAATTTTTTTAAGTTTATTAGATATTTGGGGAAATTCAAACACTGACTAGATGTTTGATAATACAGGTAGTCCCCTGACTATGACGTATTCGAGTTACAACGAACCACACTTATGACCGTCCTTTTTTTTGTACATCTTATTGTTGGTAATACGTACTGCATGCAATATTGCAGCACGTAATTTGCTGATGTCAACATATCTGTAAGTTTATATGTAATGTTTCCAACCCTGAAAGACAAATGAGGTTCGGATTTATAAAAATACTGATAATAAAAGTCAATAATAAAACTTAAAAAAAAAAAAAGAGGTATTCGACTTATGTTAGAATTGACTTAAGACGGAGTCATCAGAATGGAGCCCCACCGTAAGTCGGGGATCACCTGTATTAAGAAATCATTGTTTTTCTTATGTCAGTGAGGAGCCCTGGTGGTGCAGTGGTTAAGTGTCCAGCTGCTAACCAAAAGGTCAGTAGTTCAGATCCACCAGCCGCTGCTTGGAAACCCTATGGGGCAGTTCTACTCTGTCCTATAGGGTATGAGTTGGAATCAACTCCACGGCAATGGGTTTGAGTTTATGTCCAGGACCAGATACAAAGGGCCCATGTATTGTATGATTCCATTTATATGAAATGTCCAAATAAGCAAATCCAGAAGTAGATTAGTGGCTGTCAGAGGCTAGGGGAAGAGGGCAATGGGGAGTGATTGTTTAGAGAGCATGGGTTTCTTTTTGGGGTAATAAAAAAGTTCTGGAATTAGTGTGATGGCGGCATAACATTATGAATATACTAAAAAACATTGAGTTATACACTTTAAGATGGTAAAAATGGTGGATTTTATGTTATGTGAATTTTATCTCAATAAAAGATTTTTAAGAGAACTTAATATTTTGAATATAATTTTTAAAGTTGAGTGACATGTACAAGTGGTTCATTATCTTATTCTTTCTCTTTTGGTATATATTTGAAATTTTCCATAATAAACAAGTTAAGAAACCTCAATGAACAAGTTTAACAGGATATCAAATATAGTTGAAGAAAGAATTAGGGATATGAAGAAATTAGACAGAATAAAATGTAATTCCAAAGGACTTAGTTCAAGGAGAATGAAGATCTGAGATATAAGAAGGCCTGATAAGCAAAACCCATAGAAAATATATGGATAAATCTTAAGAAACACAGACTGTTTAAATCAATAATAATGTCCTGTGGTGTCTAAAAAAAAGTATATAACAATAATAATATTGGGAGGAGGATGATAGAAATTAAAGTGTCCTAAGACCATTCTGGAAACTCGGGTGGCATAGTGGTTAAGAGCTATAACTTCTAACCAAAAGGTCTGTGTTTTGAATCCACCAGGCGCTCCTTGGAAACCCTATGGAGCAGTTCTACTCTGTCCTATAGGGTCACTATGAGTCGTAATTGACTTGATGGCAACATGTTTGGTTTTTTGTTTTTTGTTTTTAAAGACCATCTGATGTCATTTTGATTCCCAGTTCTTTGTATGTGGCTTATTTATTGTCTCTAGAACTTGTGTTTATTTCTGGTGTTTTGGAATTTGACAGTGATACGCGGTGTTGTGGCTCTTTTTCTATTCATTATGTTGGCTCCTTGGTGGACCCTTTCAGTCTGGAAGCGTGTGTTTATCTATTTGTAAATTTTTCTTGTGCTTCTTCTATGATAATTTTTCTTTAAATCTTC